>NC_142941.1:49876330-49878830 GCF_046866305.1 Octopus bimaculoides | reverse complement strand
AAAGTTATAGAATGAGAGAACCTGTTATGTATGTGGTGGGGTTGAGGAGTTAGTGTTAATGTGGTAGTTTATGACGATTAACTGTGCCGTGTTTGTTCATCTCTCTCTCTCTCTCTCTCTCTCTCTCTCTCTCTCTCTCTCTCTCTCTCTCCCTCTCTCTCTCGCTCTCTCTCTTTATCTATCTATCTCTGTCTATCTAGCTCTCTCTCTCTATCTGTCTATCTAGCTAGCTAGCTAGCTAGCTCTTTCTTTCTCTCTCTCTCTCTCTCTCTCTCTCTCTCTCTCCTTTGTGTAGGTTCACCAAGTGTTAGTTTCTATAAAAAAAGGTGAGAGAGAGAGATTGAGAGGAGGAGGAGGCGGAAGAGGAGGAGGAAGAGAGAGAAAAAGAGAGAGAGAGAGAGACAGTGAGAAAGAGAAAGTCAGAAAGAGAAACCAGAGGCAACAAAGAGACAGACAGAGAAAGAGAAACAAAGAAACAGAGAGAGAGAGAAGTAAACAGACACACAGACGGATGGAGAAAGAGATGTGGGGAGGTGGGGTGGGGCAACGATCTTCTTTCCCTGATCAAACAATATGTTTGCAGTTGTGAATGCATGGAGTTGAGCCGAGACAGGTGAATGGAACTCCGGAAGTACAGGGGTCAATGTTTCATATTTCAACTTGCAGGATTTAGAAATAAAAAAAATTAATTTAAAAAAAAAAAACTTGATCTGGTAACCCAACCAATGCAGGCCAGTATCAGCACCATACTGATGATGGTGGCGGTGGGGTTGATGATGATGATGAGGAGGAGGAGGAGGGTGGTGGTGGTGGTGGTGGTAATGATGTTGTTGATGATGATGATGATGATGACAATTGTCATCATCATAAGTATCTTTATTGAAATTGTACCAGCAGTGTTAATAATGATGCTTTCCTTCATGTGTTTCTCTGCATTCAAGATTCAGGACTTTTCTGACATACATTTACAACTGTAGGACACAATACATCAATAAAAGTGTGGTTTGCTTTGCTTCACTGTATACAATACATACATACATATATGCATGCATAAATATATATATATATATATATATATATATATATATATATATATATATATATATATATATTTATATATATAATGATGACCACTAAAGTGGACATTTAATGTGCTAGAAATAGACCACATGTTGTGTCTATTAAGACCTAATAGTTCTCAAAAGAAATTCAGCGAAATACGAAACTGTAAGCGAGCAAGACAGTGAAAATTACTTACGTAAAATTAAAACATTGTTATTCGCGGATCGGTTTCGGAATTAAAATTCTCTTACCGAGAAAATCTGTCCCTCTTCAGCGCGAACTGCAAGGAAGTTATAATTATAATATCACAAACTGCAGCCATACTGGGGCACCACCTTGAAGAATCTTTCGTCAACTGAATTGACTTCATTACTTTTTGGTTTTAAAGTCTGGTACTTACTCTCTCAGCGTGAAGGGTAGATATGCAGACACAAAGAAGCACATACACATGCACACATATATATATATATATATATACGTGATGGGCTTCCTTCAGTTTCCATCTAACAAATCCAGGCACAGGGCTTTGGTCCACCGAAAACCATAGTCAAAGACACTTGTCCTGGGTACCGTGCAATGCGAGTGAACATGGAACCATATGGTTGGCAAGAAAGCTTCTTACCACACAGCCAAGCCAAAAATTTATTTTTGAGAAATATTATTAATAATAATATATTTTCCCTAATAATTTAAACAGGAATGTAAATTAATAATAAAATATTAAATTAATTTTTAATTGCAGTCATATTATTTTGACTGAGATTCTATAACAAATAAAAATCTCACATCTTTAACGAATGTTTTTTTTTTCAATAATCATACAGAAAATATGCAAATTAATTAATTAGTTTTTATAAAAGCATAAAACATTTTATTTCATTTCAGCTCGTGTGCAGCAATATTTTATTAACCAAAGCAGAGAACAAACAAACAGTTATAAACCTACTTAATGAACAGGAGTCATGACCCCCCCCCCCACCTCCACCACCACCACTACCACCACCACAACTCTACCACCACCATTACTCTGCCAGACATTTCTGTTTTGCCGCCTTCTTCCATCAGCACCTGCACCATTACCCTACCTCCACTCCACCTCTCCTCTCTGATTCTAGTTCTTCAAGACTGGTCACATCTCAGAAATGTCAGCAAAATTTCTAACAAGATTTCTTTCAGGTCAACTCAAACAGTTTACAATAAAGTATTTATTTACACAAAAAGCTGATAAAATGTGAAAGTGGGTTCCAATTACCAATTTTCACATGTGTTCTGGGGAGAAGGAGAGGAACATCTTTAATCTGCATTTTGCTTCTTTTTTTGGTTTTTAGTTTATATTTTAGAATTTTTATTCTTATTTTTGCTTTGTCATTTGTTTGTTTGTTTTTTCTAGTTCTTTTCTCTTCTCACTTTGTTTATTCTTCCTATTTATGCTGCTTAG
>NC_142941.1:49836330-49871330 GCF_046866305.1 Octopus bimaculoides | reverse complement strand
AGACAACACGAAACCGGTTATTTCTCAAAATACAATGTTTATATACCAAAAAGATTTTATAACATTTTTATAACATTTTTCTGACATAATTTAAATATATACTTTAACCAAGTAACACAAGTCTTCTGTAGTTTTTTCACTCTTATTATCTTTTATACATCCAACCACGTACTTTCACATACCAACTTTCTCACCTATATATATATATATATATATATATATATATATATACACACACATACACACATATATAAGTATATGTATATGTAGGTATATATATATATATATATATATATATATATATATATATATATATATATACACATATATATACCTACATCATCATCATCATCATCATCGTTTAACGTCCGCTTTCCATGCCAGTCAGGCGGTACTGGCAACAGCCACGCTCAAAATGGTGCATCTCATGTGCCACCCGCACAAGAGCCAGTCCAGGGGCACTGGCAACGATCTTACTTGGCTTGCCGGGTCTTCTCACGCACAGCACATTTCCAAAGGTCTCGGTCTGTAGTCATCGCCTCGGTGAGGCCCAATGTACGAAGGTCTTGCCTCACCACCTCAGCCCAGGTCTTCCTGGGCCTACCTCTTCCATGGGTTCCCTCAACTGTTAGGGTGTGGCACTTTTTCACGCAGCTATCCTCATCCATTCTCACCACATGTCCATACCAGCGCAATCGTCTCTCTTGCACACCACAACTGATGCTTCTAATGTTCAGCTTTTCTCTCAAGATACTTACACTCTGACGGGTATTCACATTGACATTACACATCCAACGGAGCATACTGGCTTCATTGCTTGCGAGCTTACGTATGTCCTCAGCAGTTACAGCCCATGTTTCACTGCCATGTAGCATGGCTGTTCGTATGCATGCGTCATACAGTCTGCCGTTTACAGTCTTTATTGCACCTGAACATCTGGCACATACAAAAACTAACTTCCTAGTTAACCTGCCTTTGATGTTGCTGCACCTCTTATGTGTCCATAGCTTGCACCGGGTACATCTTATAGAGTTACTACCTACTCCTTTTCTACATACTGAGCAGGGCCATCTACCTGAAGGGGTTTGTGTTTTATCTACCTTCCTACTTATTAGGATTTTGGTTTTAGCTGGGTTGACTTTAAGGCCCTTCAATTCTAGACCTTGCTTCCACACCTGAAACTTCTCTTCTAGTTCTGATAGTGACTCCGCAATTAGGGCAAGGTCATCAGCATAGAGGAGCTCCCAGGGGCAACCTGTCTTGAACTCCTCTGTGATTGCCTGGAGGACTATGATAAATAAGAGGGGGCTGAGGACGGAACCTTGGTGGACCCCTACCTCTACCCGGAATTCATTGCTGTACTCATTTCCAACCCTCACCTTACTGGCAGCATATACACATACTTATATATGTGTGTATGTGTGTGTGTATATAATTATATATGTATATATATATATATATATATATATATATATATATATATATATATATATATATATATATATATATATATATATATATATAATATTTCTCATTACCCTTGATATATTTACTTATATGTATATATACATATATATTTACTATAGCCTCGGGCCAACCAAAGCCTTGTGAGTGGATTTGGTAGACGGAAACTGAAAGAAGCCTGTCGTATATATGTATATATATATATATATATATATATATATATATATATATATATATGTATGTGTGTATATGTTTGTGTGTCTGTGTTTCTCCCCCCCCCCCCCACAACATCGCTTGACAACTGATGCGGGTGTGTTTACATCCCTGCAACTTAGCAGTTCGGCAAAAGAGACCAATAGAATAAGTACTAGGCTTCCAAAGAATAAGTCCTGGGGTCGATTTGTTCGACTAAAGGCGGTGCTCCAGAATGGCCACAGTCAAATAACTGAAACAAGTAAAAGAGTAAAAAGTAAGAGTATACACACACACACACTCACTCACACACACACTCACTCACACACACACACATATACATATATATACATACATATATGTATATATAAATTTATATATATATATATATATATATATATACATATATATATACACATGATAACGATAATTCTAGGATGGAATTTATAGATATTTGATACATCACTATGCATGTTTCCACAAATAACATGATTTTAACATGATTTTAATACTTGGGATTAGTATAGTACAATCTGTATTATCCGGGGTCATCCAGTTAATCATCATCATTGATTCATTTCATCAGGCGATACTGCATTAGTGGATGACTCACAGAAGGATGCTTATCCGTTCTTCCCAGTATGAAGGCCAATCTGGCTGGCATCATCGAATAAGAACTTTATTTGCATAACACTAACATTAGCATAAACGAATTTAAAAGATATATATATATATATATTATGGAGATGTACTTGCATAGCAAGTGACCTGATCGTGTGCTGGAAGGAAAACAATTGCAGTGTGGAAGGTGTTTATAAGCCATTTAAGAAAGACACAAAGACTATTAGATTCACTTCAACATTTAAATTTAATTTGCCAAAATATTTTCATTGCTTTGAGACTGTGACATGTTCACTGACAAAATTCCATGCTGCATCTGAGAAAGTCACATACATACACGCATATAGGCATGCACACATGCATACACACAGACATGTACACACACACACACATACACACACACATACACACATGCATACATATATATACATACACACACACACACATACATACATACATATATATATCATGAACTAACTGTTACTTTCTCAGATGCAGCATGGAATTTTGTCAGTGAACAGGTCGCTATCTCAAAGTGACGAAAATATTTTGACACAAATTAAATTTGAATGTTGAAGTGAATCTAATGGTTTTTGTGTGTTTCTTAAATGGCTTATAAACACCCTCCATGCTGCAATTATATATATATATATATATATTGCTAACTTAGCAGTTAGCAAAAGAGACTGATAGAATAGTACTAGGCTAAAATAAGAATAAGTACAGGGTTTGATCCATTTGGCTAAAGAAATTCTTTCTTCAAGATGCCCCAGTATGGCCACAGTCCAATGACTGAAACAGGTAAAAGATGACTATTTAGTAAGGGTTTTTTATGTTTCTGAGTTCAAATCCGCAGGAGATTCACTTTGCCGCTTCCTCTTCCTGGTCTCTTGCTCCAAGGACGATAATGATCTATACCATGCATGAATCAGTCAGCCATACTTCTTCCCATTCTGTATAAATTTATGTGCTTAAACTGATTTTCCTTTCCTTTTTACACATGCAGGATAAAGTCCACGTCTATGCGGTCAATATTGACATTTTTTTATTTTTGTGAACTCAGTTATCATAACCAGCAATAATTAGGATATCCAGGGATAAAGTTAAAAAATCCGAAACAGGTGAATTGTTTGATGTATCAATGGGATCATATGACAATGCAGACATCCATAATCTTCTTATCTATATATATATATATAGGTAGATAAATCTTACTTGGAAAAGGATGCGTGGCGTTCGATCATATAATAATATAAATAATACATAAATATATGCATGCATGTATATATACATATATATGTAGGTATGTACATATATGTATGGATATATGCATATATTTATATATTATTTATATTATATTATATATATATATATATATATATATATATATATATATATATATATATATATATATATATATCAGATTGGAGCCTGGTGTAGCCATCTGGTGTAGCCAGTCCTCAGTCAAATCGTCCAACCCATGTTAGCATGGAAAGCGGACGTTAAACGATGATACATACATATATATCTTAGATATATTGAAGTCCAAGTTTCCATCCCACAATATTGGCCTTTTCTATGATGATGGTTTGGGTATATCTAATGACATTGATAGACATACACTCAATAAATTTAAGAAAAAACTTTAGACAGTTAAGCCTCAAAATTTGTCTAATGTTGATTTCTTAGACATTTCCCTAGACTTAAACTCATGCTTTTATAAACCCTGTCATAAAATGAATGAGAAATTCATTATATATAGTCCTGTCACACCTCTTATATTTTACTTTTGACAATCTTTTTCTGAAAAAGTGAAACCAGTCAAGTGAACAAACATCTTTAAAATTGCGTTTTCAAATTTTTTTCATATATATTTCCACTCGTGCGGTATCTTACAATGAATTTCAGCTGTGTTTCTTGTGGAGAAGGCTTCAAGGACTCCATGTGGTGGCCAACCTCATAACTATTTTTACATTACTCCATCTTTCCTAATTCCTTTCTGATTTCTCTTCACCCATTCAAAAACCATGTTATTTTCTAGTTTTACTACATATTCAAAATAACAAATTCCTTGTCACTCTTTCTATGTTTTGCCTGAAGAAAACTGATAGCTATGTAATATAAAATGACAGCTTAAGGAAATATAATATTTCATAGCTTATTGTGATAAATATCAGCAAATACAACCTTCCTACCAAGTCTATGTCTCTCATTTTTCTACAACAAAATCAACAACAGTGACCTCGATTTCCATTAGTTACTTATGCCTGTAATGTCTCTGTCCTCCATACCCAATGTTTCTTTATTCTATCTATGTTTGCCATTGTTCTCTTAAATCTGATATCTTATCTGTCTTTCATTCCATCAGTTCTATCTCTGTGTGTGTGTGTGTGTGTGTGTGTGTGTGTGTGTGTGTGTGTGCGTGTGTGTGTGTGTGTGTGTGTGTGTGTGTGTGTGTGTGTGTGTGTGTGTGAATGCATTTACACACGTACAAATACACACATACATTGACACACTCATGCACTAGTGCTACTAAGAATTCTTTTTCTAACATCAATAAAACTTAACCACAGAAACATCACGTGGCTTTTAGAAAATTGCAAAGATCATGTTGTGTTAACCCTCTTGATTGCAACTCACAAAAAATTTCACCCCTGGTCTCATTTCTACTATTCTCTTCTAAACGCCCTGCATTGAACTTTCTGTTGTCCATATTTAAATTTGCTATCCATGGTTGTAGAATTAAAGTAAACTCCAAGACAACTTTCCAAGTGAAATACAACAGGAATTGGAAATGATGGTGACAATGCTTGAATGTTTGCACAAGACATTTACTCTGTATACATGTCAAAAAATATAGTAAAGACTTTAAAATGTAACGTATTCACCATTGTTTATGAAATGTAAAGCAGTTCAAACCCCAGCAAATTCTATACTAACGTAGCTTTTACCTAGAACTTGTATTCCCTTCTGACCTTTCATTTTCTTTCATACACAAAGCAAAGACTTCTGTGCATCACCATTTTATCGTTTTCTAAAAACCACTGCCATTGTCTTTTACTGTTGGATTATTTTCTATTACTTGTAAAAATGTGATGCTGGAAAGATAACTTTTCAGATGTGGTCCAAGAAATTAATAAGACATTGCGTTTGGTTTTTAAGGGAAAACTCACAAAGTGAAATCCTTTCTTTGTAAGAACTATGAATATAATTGAACAAGATATGTTGATTTTCTGCACCAAATATCTCTGGTGCTTTGATAAGGATCTCATTCAGCAGTTTCAAAAGATCATCGCTCAAAATGGTTTGTCTTACAGAAAAAAATTTATCACAGAAACCACCATTTTGAAAAGGAAATCACAGCCAACGTTTAAATGACTTCACTGCATAAGGAGAATATTTGAGCCAGAAAATGGCCAGCTCGAATGCAAAACAGGCAGAATGTTTGGGCTTGGTATGGTAGGTTTAAACACTAACTGGAAATATGTATGAAGCAACAAAGGAGATCTTTACATGGTGGCTAGCCCTATTAGAAATAGCAGTCAAATCTCCCTCAAACCACGCCCTAGGTCTTACGGATTACTCTTTCAAATGTAATGCTTATTTATTCGCATTGTTTTGAATTAATCACTCATTATCTTGTAGCTTCGATGTGATTGTTTAGTTTTAGAATGACACTGTCGGGTAGGTGTGAGAGGCTGGATCTGTCCAGTTTGAAGATAAAACACATGGAACATTTGGGCCAGATAAAGCCAGTTTAAATGCTTAATATTTCAAGCAATGTACTCCTTACAGGGGAAGAATGACTGATTACTTATTTCAAAGGTAAAACTTACAGATTTACTTTCAGTAAGTTACCCAACATATGATTTATAGGCTCACACTTCATTCCACAGTTCATTTAAGCTTATTTTGCATTCTTAATCCACAAATATGTAATTAGAACTATCTACGTGATGTCAGATGTCAAAATAGACATTCGTATTAAATTAGCTAATTTATCCTCTAATATCTATCTATATCCGTCTTCCATCACTGCTTCTAGCTCTCATCTAGAATGTACACCAAGCTGAGTTGCAAATAATCATTACCTCGTCCCTAATCACCTTAACAAATGATTATGTAACGAGATTTCATTGCAATAAGGAACTGGTTCTCGGGTTTTATTTTTAGCTGGTATTTTCTGTGCTAAATATAAAAGTTCTTCAATTCCTACTTATCTTTAGAAGAAGATAGTATTTCAGTGTGCACAAGCATGGCTTAGTGGTTCAGGTGATGCACTTGTGACTGTCATCTTTCTATATTTAATCTAAGGTTTTTTTTTATATTTTTTATTTGTTTCAGTCATTAGACTGTGGCCGTGCTGGGGCACCATCTTGAAGAATTTTTAGTCGAGGTGGTGCTCCAGCATGGCCGCAGTCAAAATGACTGAAACAAGCAAAAGAATAAAAGGAATCAACCAAAGTCGTTATAATTTCAATTAAAGATTTCGAGTTACAACTATCTTCATCATTATCATCACTATGGTTCCAAGTTCAGTCCCACTGTGTGGCACCTTGGACAAGAGTCTTCTACTATAGCCTTGGGCTGTCCAAAGCCTTGTGAGCAGATTTGGTAGACAGAAACTGAAAGAAGCCTGTCAGTTGTGTGTGTGTCTGTGTGTCTGTGTCTGTGTTTGTCCTCCACTAGCACTTGACAACCAGTGTTGGTGTGTTTATGTCCCTCTAACTTAGCGTTTTAGCAAAGAGACCAACAGAATGAGTACTAGGTTTAAAAAAAAATAAGTTCTCGGATCGATTTGTTTAACTAAGGCTCTTCAGGGCAGTGCCACAGCATGGCCAAAAAAAATGAAATAAGATACACACACACACACACACACACACGCACGCACACACACATATTCAAGATGAACTTTCCAGGTGCATCATATGTGACTTCATCAGAGATACGGAGATCCTGCATTATAAAAGAGAATATTCCATTAATTTCCAACAAAATAAAATTCTGCCCAAATTGCCTGATGTCCTTCCTCAACCCAACACACAAACCAGTGTACTTTACATTTTGTCATTTTTTTTTCTTTCTTTTTACCCCACTCAATTGATATCTGTGAATAATCCACTTGAACTGTCTCAGAGGGATTTTCCTAAATAGATTTTGTGCTTATCCATTGATAAACTACATCCCCCATTATAAGTGATTTTAAGTGTTGTCATCAAACATTGAGATATTTGAGGTTTATAAATAACATTTGTTCCTTGTTTGAAGGTAGCATGTGAGTGAAACATTTACCGTCTAACGGATTTGGATTTACTTTCAAATTCAAAAGACAAGAAAACGCTTTGAGGTCATCAGATTTCAATGGAAAGGAAATATGATGCAAAGAAGAAAGAGGAATTTGTTCTGTGTTCCTGCTGAAGTGATCTTATGGAAATACCTTGGCAGAAGTGATTACCAACTTGCCAACCATTCTTTTATCTAAGGACTTCTTTGGTTACCATTCAATGATTAAAAACTAGTTTTCTAGAAACTTCTTTCAAAATTCCGGTTTTATTTTTTCACTCATTAACCTGTGGAGGTTGAAATACGTAAAATATTAGAGGAAGAAACCCAGTTGTTTCTTGCACAGGAGTGGTTGCGTGGTAAGAAGCTTGCTTCCCAACCACATGGTTCCGGGTTCAGTCCCACTGTGTGGCACCTTGGGCAAGTGTCTTCTACTATAGCTTTGGGCCGACCAAAGTCTTGTGAGTGGATTTGGTAGACGGAAACTGAAAGAAGCCTGTCGTATATATGTAAGCCTGGTACTTATTCTATCGGTCCCTTTTACTGAACCACTAAGTCATAGGGATGTAAACACACCAACTTCGGTTGTCAAGCGATTGTGGGTGGACAAACACAGACACAAATAACAAACACATGCATACATATACATATATATACACAACGGGCTTCTTTCACAGTTCTATATTTAAGAGATGAGGAATTATGTACATTATTTACATTATTTACATTTGATGGATATTTTTCCGCATCTTGTTTGTTGTTCACCCAACGTTTTGGTTGATATACCCTGCCAAGACACATGAAGAAGGCTGGATAGTATATCAACTGAAACATGTTAACAACAATCAAGATCAGGACAAATGTCCGTCAAATGTAAATAGTAGGCTTCTTTCTGGTCATCCGTTCAGCATCTGGTGATGTCTAAAGTAAAAGTCCACTTCTCAAGTTATACCAACTCATAAAGGTCAGTTTCTTGGTTTCATGGTATATATATTCACCACCTGGACAGGATGTCAGTCCGTCAGTCCATTGCAGGATTAACTCATTTTTATCAATTGAGTGGACTGGAGTAATGTGAAATGAAGTGTTTTGCTCAAGAACACAACACGTCACCCAGGTCAGGAATCGAAACCACAATCTTACGATTATGAGTCCAACCACTAACCACTAAGCCACACACCTCCACCTCTAGTGATGTTCACCATTGATTCAATAAGTTCGTCTGTCGAAATAGTTTTCATCCACCAAGCTGCATTCCATGATTTCAACATGACCTGGCTTCAGTGGTGGTTCCATGCTTTTTAACCAATAACTGGAATTTTGGCAAGTGCTACTCTTCTGACTCAAACTAGACCTGGGAACAATAATGGCTAAGCAGTGGTTCCACATTCATCAAAACCTTGGAACTCCCAAACCATGGCTGAGCACCCAATGCAAAATAAAGTTAAACCCAGAACTATTCGTGTAAAAGTCTCAATATTTTTAATTATATTAATTCTTTTCCAGTGAAATCTGTTTGAATAAATACAAGTTTTGTTAATTAAATTGTGGAAATTTATAAGAAATAATTGCCTGGAAACAGTAAAATTTCATTAATGAATTAGTGGAGATGGGGTAGACATTAGTGTAATGTATAGATTCCATTTGGCATAAAAATAAAAAAGACAAACATTACCAAATTTGACTCACCATGTGACCTACTAAAAGCTGTTAGCATCATTATCATTTCAAACACTATTGTTTATCTGTCTGGTCTTCCTTATTAGAAGGAAACAAGAGGGAAATATGAAAAAACAAAAATAACAAGCAAGTCATCTCTGTCTGGTGTTAATTATGTTGATTAATTAAAACTAATGGAAGAATTTATTTCCCCATAATGTGAAAACATTAGAAAAAAAGAGAGACATCGAGATATCCTCTCCTCTCCATATGTTTGCAAAACAAAACAAAGAGGAAAAAGACCAAATGCATAAAATTAAGGTTGATCAGATGGAAACTGCAAATTTATTTCATTCCTGGTTGGAACAGAAAATGGTCTGAATTAATATGAATAACGTGAAATATATATATATATATATATATATATATATATATATATATATATATATATATATTGATGTTTGTCTTTATGTTCAGTTATAATAAAAACAATTTTACATTACTCTGTATTTTTGTAGAATACAAGCTTATTATTCTTACTCGAAAACATTGTTGACAGTGACTTTGAAGTTTCAGTTAGCTAATCTATTGTCGAACTGTAAATATATGTCATCATCATCATCATCATAATCTTTTAACGTTAGATGATTTGACTGAGGACTGGTGAACCAGATGGCTACACCAGGCTCCAATCTGATTTGGCAGAGTTTCTACAGCTGGATGCCCTACATGCGTGTGTGTGTGTGTGTGTGTGTGTGTGTGTGCTTGTCCTGACACTATTTACATGAATACTCTAATGAGGATTTGGAGTAGGTAATTCTATTGTACTTTAATTGAAAATTCTGATAATGTACATTGCTTCTAAGCAAAACAGGATATATATAAATATATATAATCTCTCTCTTCCCCTCTCTCTCTCTGTCCCTCTCTTTCACTCTGTGTGTTTGTATGTTGACAGCATACACAGTGTGTGCCTATTTCATGATTGGCCAAAAATTATTTTTCTCGATTGATAAAGTATTCAACATCCTTTTCTAATTTTGGGATTTCAATATTCCAAGACCCAGAACCGAAGTGGAAGTTAGTTTTGAGTGAAAGGATTGTGTTTAAGATTGCATTAATCAAAACATTCCATCATAGCAATATATTGCTTTTTCTACGAACTCAAGAGAGAGAGAGAAAGAGAGAGATCAAGTGATAGCATTTTGACAGTATTATTGTGTCTACATCAGCCTTGCATTTATATCCTAAACTATTTCGGTTCTAAGTGGTAATACTTAAGAATATATATATATATATATATATATTACAGTAACTGGGTCAACAAGCGCAGTGAATCACCCAGCAAATGACTTGTAGAAACAGAAAGTGCACACAGGATAGCATAGTCCTATATCTGGTTTCTATATCCAGCTGGTTACAGGCTAAGATAAAGACTTTTTATTAATTCAAAAGTATTCTTAAGGTGTTGCTGTCTAGATCCAGGTAAGATATTGAAGGAAGATTCTCCAGTTGTAGCAGTTATGTCATTCAGTTACCAGGAACTTTATTGTTCAGTGTAGCTCTTATTTAAGGAGATCGCTTATGAGGGTTTTGGTTGCTATTTTCACTAAGTTGTGTGACTACTAAATATGTGTGTGTGTGTGTTTAACCTTTGTCCATAGGCAAGGAAACCTAGAAATAAAACTGAATAATAACATACATATATATATATATATATATATATATATATATATATATATATATATATATATATGTGTGTGTGTATGTATGTATATATATATATATATATATATATATGTACAGTGGTGGATTGGGTCTAAAACTATTGGTTGCCAGGAGACTAAAGGGTCCCACCCACAACCACAATGCTATCGTTGAATTTTTTTTCTTTTTTTGTTAAAAGTATTCTTTTCCACTGTCTACAAACACAGCCAGGCTGAAATAATTAATGCATTCTTCCAGGAGTGAATTAAAAAATTCTCAAAATTGAAGGGATGGGCCCATTAGATACTAACATGGGCCCCCATTTATGGATTCTAATGCTGCAGGGATCCACTTGCCATCAGGCAAGCTGGCCAATCTGCCACTGTATATATATATATATATATATATATATATATATATATACACACACACGCATGCATGCACACACACATACAAACTTATACACATTTTGACCTGGAAAACACAGTTGACAAGATAAATACTTTCATTTCCCTGAGGCCTCGGAAGTGAAGACAAGTAAATACTTGAAGAAACATATTTCTTCATTCCCAAGGCTTCATGGACCTGAAAGCATTGACCTCGTCAACTGTGTTTTCCAGATCAAAATATGTTTGTTAATGCTAATTGTCTGTTGTGAGAGTCATTAAGGTCATGTAGTAATGAGTGCACTGACATGGTGTGAGGCACGTAACATAATAACCAATTGAAACACTTTCACTTTCCATTTTACCAATGAAACATATTTCGATCTGGAAAACACAGTTGACGAGGTCAATGCTTTCAGATCCATGAGGCCCTGGGAATAAAGAAACATGTTTCTTCAAGTGTTTACTTGTCTTCACTTCCGAGGCCTCAGGGAAACGAAAGCACTTACCTTGTCAGCTGTGTTTTCCAGAGAAATGCTGAACAAAATGTTGGCAAACAATCTTTACTCCAAAGTACTGTTGCTGAATATCTCTCGTTGTGAGATTTACAAATAGTAATTTTCTAATCATGGAAATTATTCAAACTGGAATCCTTCTTGAGTGACACATTTTTCCATTCGAGTCAATACAGAATTACAGATAGCATTTATGGAATTTTGATTTACTGTCAGGTGACTTTTGGCCAACCCTTTATATACAGAGTTGCCATGAAGTGTCACCATTTAAAAACTGAAAATGTCATTTATTTGTTAAAGGAAATAATGTTTATAAATATGAGATTATAACATTTGGGAAAATATTTTTGGTCTAATTATGGAAGATAATGTCACTTGAACGATCTCCTTTTGATGTTTCCCAACTGACTGCTCTTTCCAGTGCATTTCCTCATGTCTGATTTCTTTCTGTGAATTCCATTTCATGTGTTCTCCTTTGGCTGCTACACCTTCCAGGACTTCCTAATAGTATTGTATTAACGTCCCCTTTTCCATGTTGACATGGGTCAGACAGAATTTATAGAGGCAGATTTTCTAAAGAGAGATGCTCTTTCTGTTTCCAAGCAAGTTGACATTTCCCTACAACCAAACATGTTTTCATGGAAGACTGGATGTGAAGGACACCATGAGTGCAGTGACACTTGCTTACAACCATTATGTATGTCAAGGAATGAGACAGTAACATACACAAACACACATATACACATATACATATATGACAAGCTTCTTTCAGTTTCCTTATGCCAAATCCATTCACAAGACTTTGGTCAACCAGGGTTTATAGTAGAGATACTTGCCCAAGGTTTCATTCTGTCGGAATGAACCCAGAACCATGTGGTTGGGAAGCAAATTTTTACCATACAACCATGCTTGTGCCTACATATCAATGCAGTTCTTTAAAGAAAGAATTCCAGGGAAGGGAAATCTGGTGAAATGGCAAACCAGCTGAAATCATCCATTCTTGAAATGAACTCTTCTCTAGTGTTGCATACTTTTTCCTGCTGCAGTCTCGACATCATGCTGACACCAGATCTCCAGTCTATCCTGAACATTTAAACAACAGACAAATTGCAATTGTATGATAGTGGTGTCAAGAGTGCCATGCAGACCATCATATAACTCCTTTTATTCCTCCCTTCCATTCTATCTCGACATATGCATTGCGTTTATATTCTTCTCTTCTGTTTTACGAATTCAATGTGCACACGTGCATTGCATGTTCATACTTCTCTTTCTGGTTCCTACTCAAAACTGTTTATAGATCACAACCGTCTCACAAACGTGTGTTTATGAGGATCGCTTCAAGCTCTGATGGCTGTGAAACAACCAAATTGCACAAACATTTCATGTTATCAAACCAAATCACCATGAGATATTAGCCAATTATTATTTGACGAGTCACACTACACTAAACTTGTGACTCTGAGTTTTGATTATGGATGACTCTCAGATTTGGGGGTCTTAGACTCAATCCCCTTACAGGGATTCTTTGGTAAATGTCACATTTTCAATAGGCTGAGATAAACTCTTAGCTTCTCAGAGAATTTGGGAAGATGGAAACTGTACAGAAGCCTGTTGATTGGTTTGTACTTGTACTTGGAAAGGAACAACCTTGTCATATGCTGAGTCACAGTGATTCTGCCTGAGAATTGTGATCAGGATTCGTGTGTCTGTGAAAAGTTCAGTCATTTACTCCTTAATTCAGGAGCAATGGTGGAGATGGTGGTGGTGGTGACAACGACGATGTTGATGATGATGACGACAACGACGACAGCAGTGATGACAACAGTGACAAGGAGGAAGAGGAGGAGAAGGAGGAGGATACATGATATTAACTTACTTTAGGAGAAAAAAATGTAGAGAGAATTACTATGACAATATTTTGAAATTCAGAGCAAAAAAAAAAAAAAAAAAAACAAGCAAACAAATGAGGCAATAATTTAAGTAAACAACATCTCTGTTATTGTATGGAGACTGTAAATAGTTGGTTTGTTAATTGAACTGGGTTAATTGGCAACTAGGTTAATTGCTAAGTGGAAAACTGCCTCTTTGACAATCTTGTTGAAAGTTTTTCCAAACAATCTAATGTGCATGCGTGCGTGTATGCCTGTATGTGTGTGTGTGCATGTGTGTGTGTGTGTAATCCCCATCATTATCATCATCATCATCATCATCATCATCATCATCATTGCCACCATCATCCTCATCGTCATCATCCTTTAGTGTCCATTTTCCATGCTGGCAAAGGTTAGATGGTTTAAGAAAGGCTGGAGAGCTGCACCAGGTACCATTGTATGCTTTTTACATGGCAACAGCAGGGACTGAACTCATGGTTGTGAATCAGACATCATGTCTGATCATAGACAGCATTTGCCACTGAAGAAGTGTTCTTGTAACCTCAACTATGCCAAAGTGGAAGATAGTTTCCAAAAAAGCTAAACCCAATTAATATGCACTGAATCAATTCACGAGCTGATAGACACCATTTGTCTTACATTCTGGTTTTCCTAAATGGTGCCAACAGATTATAGAAATATCAGTTACATAACATCTTCACGTGACACATCAAAGGGTTAATTTTCATTGCCATAAATATTTTGTTATTTTTTTTTATTTTTTCATTCATTTTTTTTTTCTTTCTTTCATTCTTTTTTTTTTTTTTGGCATTATTTGTAGGCTGATAGATCTTCTTGAAAGTAAAACACTGGCTCTCAAGTACATGAAAATTTCTATGATAACAACAAAAATTAGGCTACTGTTATTATCTGACTACCAATTTTATTAACAAGCTTCAACTGTTCAAACAAAGCTGTTCAATTATGGAAACTCTGTCAATAAATTGAAAGATTTTTTTCTTTCTTTCTCTGTGCAACCAAAACCTCTTAAAACTTCAGTTTTATTGAGTTCCAATAATGAAGTTGTGTATTGTTTACAATGTCACCATCATTGTTGCACTTGTTTTAACATTCACTTTTCCATGCTAGCATGGGTTGGACAGTATTTGCTGATTTGTGGATTTTCTACGGCTGGATGCTCTTCCTGTTGCTAACCGTCATCTGTTTCCACGTAAGGTTGTATTACTCCGTGACCAGACGTCTTTCCACAGAACATTGGAAATGAAAGGATGTTGTTTGCATGATGGTGGCACTTATTTACACCTATCATGCAATGTCAAAGACAAACACACACACACACACTTGGTATCCATAGAAACCATGCCAAGGCAGGACATTGAGGCATAACAGAGTTCTCTGCTTCGACCAATCAGATCTCCTCAAACAGTCCAACCCATGCCAGCATGGAAGATGGAGGTTAAATAATGGTAATAGTGGTGGTGGTGGTGGTGGCGGCAGCGGTGGCGGCGGTGGCGGTGGCGGCAGCGGCAGTGGTGGTAGTGACGGCAGTGTTGGTGGTGGTGGTGTGTGTGTGTGTGTGTGTATAAGTGTGTCTGTGTCTGTGTCTGTGTTTGTGTCTGTGTGTGTGTCTGTGTCTGTACTAAATATGATTGCAGTTGTATTGACGGCAAATCATTAACTCAGAGAATTCTGTTAGATAATGGGGAATTCTTCTGTAGAAATGGTTGTCATTTTATATGCTTCACACGTGTGTGTGTGTGCAGTGTTTCCTGCCCGAACGTCAAGCATGCAGAGTGTGCATAACATATAAAAATGAATGCAAATAACAAATTAGATTTAAGATAAATTTGTCGTATTTATGGGAGAAAGAGGTGGAAAGAGGGTATCTACATGATGTATGTGCCCTCATTTAGTTGCCTGCTTTGTTTTTAGAATAGCACGCACCTATATACATACATGTATGTACAACATATGTGTGTATGTATATATGTATATATATATATATATATATATATATATATATATATGTATATATATATATATATATATATATATATATATATATATATATATATATATATATATATATATATATATATACTGTTACGAATGAAGAGAATTATATTCAGATAATTTCTCATTCATACAACGCGAATTAGAACTCCGCTTTCTGGTTTTGCAAGCAAAGATGAAAAATGTAATTTTTTGTGGTCATGTGACTATTTGAAGCGTAGGCGGTGTGATTTTGGCATGCTTTTATGGTCTGCATGAAGTATAAAGGCTATTTGCCCACGTGGCGATTTTGTTTGTACTGGAAGCCAATGTGAACAGGTGGTTCGAAATTTGGACTTGAAGACAATGAATGGAAGACTTTGTGATGTGCTGAAAGCCACTGTGAATGGTTTTATATAGTAGTCGGTGCCATGTGGTCGATATGAGTGATGGTGCCAAACAATTTCGTATGGAACAGATGACACAGTATTTGGTATAAAGTGTGAAGTTGGTGACTTTGTAAGGTGGAAGGTTTTGAACTTGCTGCAAAAATAGTGTTAACTTGGCAACTAAAAGAATCCAGAATGGTAGTGTGAATTTGGAAGTAACAACAGAGTCCAGTCAGGAGAAAAAGAGATAGATAATAAATCATTAGACTGGTGAATAAAAAAAGAGCTCACCAAAAGAAGTACACATTCCTGAGGTAAATGAAAGAACTCTCTAAAAACTCTTTAAAGAACTCTTTATTTATTCAAGTGGTACTTGAAAAAGTTGATGAGCGATTGGCCAGAGAGGAAAGTGTTTGACTCTAAACCTTTCACTCGAGTCCACCTCACACATTCTTTCACCATGGCCACCAGTATGATGAAGAATGCCTTGCCTTCCCAGTTGAGGGAAGGTGGCAGAGCAGTTTTCATGATAGACTCAGCTGACAACTGAATTCGTCCCACACGTGACAGCAGACGTTCAGCATAAACAGAGCCTGAAAGATTGTTTTAAGATACCTGGCATATTCTATAAATATGCCTGTTCAAGTATTCTAATAGCATGAAACTATTCATAGCTCTTTTGGTTGTATATTTAATTTGATATATATATATATATATATATATATATATATATATATATATCATTTTAATCCTATTATTTGCTTTTCCATACTTGCATGGGTTAGATGTCGTTTATATATATCAATGTGTGTGTATGTGTAAGTGTGTGAATGTATGTGTATGTGAGGGTGAGTGTTAATGAGAGTGTGTCAGAATGTTAATGTGTGTGTGTGTGTGTGGCTTTAAGTCCCACAACTTAACACTTTTTAATCAATTACATGGTGCCATCTCTACATTTCTATGCAAAACTCAACAGGTTAGTGGAATATCTCTGTTTACTCATCTTGTATGTTAATAAAGCTGAACTTTCAAACACGTTGCAATTGTTTGGTTTTTTTGTTGTTGTTGTTCTGCTGGAAATTTTTTTTTTTTCCATTATTTTTGTTAAAGAGGAATGAATTATGTAAAAAGGTTGTTTGTTTGTGTGTAAGGAAGTTGTGGGTGTGAGTGTGCATCTGTCTGTGTATGTTGTTGTTTGTGTGTATGTAGTTGTGTGCATGTATGTAGGTGTGTGTGTGTGTGTGTGTGTGCATGTGTGTAGGTGTGTGTATGTGTGGGAATGCCTGTGTGTACATCTGTATGTGTGTGTGCGTGTGCATTTAAATGTGTACATAAATGTATATATAGATGTGTGTGTATGAGTATGTGTGTAGGTATAATTGTAAGTGTATGTGTGTGTAAACGTGTGTGTGTGTGTGTATGTAGGTGTTTTGGTGTGTATATGAGGGGGGTATGTGTATTGTGTAGGTATGTGTGTGTAGGTGTGTGTGAGTATGTGTATGGATATGTGTATATGTGAGTGTGTAGGAGTGTATGTCTGTATCTTTGTGATTATACATGTGTGTGTGAGTGTATGTGTGTGTGTGTACATGTGTGCATGTGTATGTATGCGTGAACATGTGTTAATAAATGTATGTGTATGTGTACCTGAGTGTGTATATGTTTTTGCGTATAGGTATATGTGTATGTTTGTGAGTACACATGTATGTATGTTGTGTGTGTGTGTGTATGACACAGTGAAACAGTCTGCTTTTACCATATTTAAATAGAGCAGAACTTGAGGCTGTTGTAAGTGAAAGATTAAACTTCGGTAATGGAATCACCTGCAGAGTTTTATTCCAAGAACTTTTACTCCAGCTTTCAGTTACAAAAATATTTACCTAATGACATTTACATACGGTTAATGCTTCAAGACATTCTTTGTAGCACTCGTTGACTGAAGACCATTTCAACATCTCCTTCTTCTCTCAGCACAAGAATATTGTTCCTTGCTTTGAAAAATATTTTTGAAACCCAAGTGTTTGGATAGAATTTGGTCTGTAACAACGTATGCAACTTTTCGTTTCTCTCCTTACCATAATTGCCTTGCACCACCATTATGCACACATCTTAACAAATCAGTTACTCACACACACACACGCACACACACACACACACACACACACACGTGTGCACGCATGTATGCACATCCTGACAGCGCTGCGATCATCTTATTTTCACTCTGAGCTAAGAACACTATTTTCCTTTCATCCTCACCTTGGATTTTTCATTTAAATGTCTATGTCTTACCTGTGAACCATTCTCTCTTTTCTTCTGCAATTACTGGTCAATAACACAATAAGAAAACAATAAAAAACAACCAAAAGGAATATCGTAGTTCCAGTTCTAAACTCATTCCATGTCATTTTTGCCAAAAATAGAAAACATTTCCACTGGTTTATTTTAAAACAACTTACATCTGAACGTTCTATGTTTTTGTCTTCTGTTAGTTAAATCAGACTGACTGCGGTCCAGATATTGTTTTTATTTTCGAAACAGGACTCACAGACATGACCACCACTACATTTATTATTGCCCCACCATTTGCATTGTTTGGAAATCTGTACTTAATTTCTTCACTTCGACTACAGATACTCTTGTCCCATTTTATCGGAGAAAAACCAAACCGGAGGATTACGGAATTCCATCCACTGATGATTAAGGAAACATCATCTCACATTGTTACTTCAATTCTGCTTGAGAGCATCTCTTCTTTGGAACATCAGCTTTATTCTTCAATACAAGACTTTTAGATTTCAAATATATATATATATATATATATATATATATATATATATATATATATATATATATATATATATATATACACACATACACATATATCTAAAAACATACATATATATATATTTATATATAAGATAAGATGATGGAATTGCTTGCCATTCATAATAATTGGAAACTTGTTATCCTATATTTAAATATGTTCCACTTGCCATAAAATAGTGAAATCCAAAGAACAAAGATTCCTTCACTGCAGAAGAATTAACTGTCTCATGACACATTTTGAACTCTAAGCTAAGTTCAGTTATTTGATTTCTTCTGCTAGTCAATCATCTACAGAATAAAATCAAAGAAAACAGAGCGAGCGAGAGAGGTGGGGAGATGGAAATAAGAAAAAATGATGACAGAAAGAGGAGGTTAACTGTGAAATTTGTTGATTCTTTATGGCTCTTTCTATTTTTTTCAGATGAACCAGTGAGTTTAAATGACACATCTAGTGTCACAAATGAGATGGAGAGTTTGACATCTACCAATAAAGACGGCGTAAACAAAACAAAGACTCAACCCAAAAACCAATACAGTAATGGCAAGTTATCTGCAAAAGGTTACACGTTGGATCAAGTCTTAGATTCAATACGTGAACTTGTACATGAACTTGAGAAATTAGAGGACTATCACCACGGAGAAGCAATGAAGCTTCAAAAGAAAATTGGAGATGCTTATTGGGATTATTATAACTGGCGCAAAGAAATCGGTGACCTACTGAGTTCCGAGGGCTATGCAGGTAAGCTGGTTTCTATCTTATAATCGTTTAAAGTTTCACTCTTTAGCATTCAGATTATTGGTCAGTTCACATTGATTGGTCAGTTAACAGACCAACCACATGAAACTATGGTGGTTTGTTGTAATGTTTGATCATGTATCCAAGAATCCGGTTTCAAATCCTTGTTACACCGCTACAACCACCAACTGCTATCATCCAAAATATTTGGCTTTACGCTATTATCAGAAATCAAAATATACAAGCTTATGCGATTATCAGAAATCAAAATATACTGGCTTATGCGATTATCAGAAATCAAAATTGTGCTGGTCAGGTTTTACTTTAAAACAAAAAAGAAACAAAAAAAGACTCAATTGTTTCTGAATGATTCTAGTTTAGCATTTCCATTTAACCAGAAATGTTTTGAAAAATGAAGATGGTATGTTACATGTTTTTTCGTTTTGTAATCAAAGCTGTATATTTAAGTGAAAACTAAACATTTTGCGGATTTTGTTGCAACAATAATGCATTGACGTAACCGCACTGGTGCAAGTGATATACAGGCACTTAATATGGACATTTTGCTTGGTTGGAGAAGAGAATGTTTACCTAGCATGTCATAACATTTACTCAAGTGTTTATGATACACATTCGTAACAGTGTAACCACTTGCGTACGCCCACACACACACACACACAAACACTCGTATAGGCACATACACTCGTATATACACATACACTCTTTCTTGTATGCATATACACACACACACACACTGACACACTCACATCCACACATACACATTCATATAGTCACATACACTCGAATATATATACACATACACACAGAGAGTCTTTCTTGTATACATACACACACCTCACATGCACACACACATCCACACACACACAGATCCACACACAAACTCATATAGGCGCATACACTCGTATATACACATACACACACACACTCTTTCTTGTATACATGCACACACACTCATATACACACACACACACACTCATATACACACACACACACACTCATATACATATACATATACACCTACACACTCTCACATAAACACATACACTTACATACCTATTGACATAAAGATACATACATGTATGTGTATATATCTGTGTACACGTGTGTGTGTGTGTGTATATGTATACATAGAACATATTCCTGTATACACCCATCTTAAAGGTATCTTCATATCATAACAGAAACTGAGCTCTCTTAGCTCGACATTGATGGATTAACGAATGATCATAACTTAACGAAGCAAGGTTTGTTCAGTCTGTCTCCCAATCGCCATTTAGTCTCTCACTCATTAATATCTGTTGTTAATATTGACACTCGCTCTTAAATTACTTTTATCTACAATAACATTAATCAAGTGTCTCTCTCTCTCTCTCTCTCTCTCTCTCTCTCCATGTATATATATATATATATATATATATATATATGTGTTATACCATATGAATATATATATTTATGTGTGCATGTGTATATGTATATACATGCGTGTATATATACATACATACATACATATATGCATATATATATATATATATATATATATATATATATATGTATATATATATATATATATATATATATATATATATATATATATATATATATATATATATATATATATATATATGTGTGTGTTTAAAGCGCTGCTCCAGCATGGACGCAGACAAATGACTGAAACAAGTAAAAGAGTAAAAGAGTATATATATATATATATATATATATATATATATATAGAGAGAGAGAGAGAGAGAGAGAGAGAGAGAGAGAGAGAGAGAAGATTCAGGTGAATGTGGTACTGAAGTTTAGGCACCAGAATTTAGTATGGTATTATCCATAGTTTCAAAGTAAGGTGATTAAAATCAAAATAAGCAACAAGGATATCCAGAGGTAATGCAGTAAGGATATCCAGTTACCAAAAGGTGTTCCAGTTACCAAAAGTCTGACTTAGTACAGAGTTGATGATAGTATAGAGAACAACAACAACGACAACGCCATATGCCCATGGGCATATGGCATAGTGGTTAAGAGCATGGGCTACTAACCCCAAGATTCTGAGTTCGGTTCCAGGGAGTGACCCGAATAATAATAATAATAATAATAATAATAACAATAATGATAATAATGATAATAACAATAATAATAACATTGAAAAATACCTTAGGAATGAGAACCCAGGTTCGAAATTTCCCCAAGACACCTGATGAAGGCTGGAGGGTATATCAGCCGAAATGTTGTGTTAACAACAAACAAGATATCCATCAAATGTAAATAATGTAAATAATGAACAACGACGATGGCAACAACAAGAACAGCAACATGCAAGGATGAAACTAACACAAGATGACAAGAACATAACATAGTTTATTCCTAGATGTACAAAGGCAGGGAAATATTAGTAAAACAAATAGACATGGTCATGAGATCATCTCTGTATGACGCCTACAGAGATTGACATAACACATCCGTTTAACAAAAATATATCAATTCAAAAGACTGGGTGGGAGTGGGGGGTGGCGAGACATCTCATTAAAACAAAGTTCTCACTGAAAATAATAACGGTAAAAAAATATACCTGAGAGTTAAACACTAAACTAGATAGATTAATCATCAACAAAACGTTAGGTGGTGGCAGTGGTGGTGGGTGGCTCTGTGTTGTTTGGTGACGAGGCTTCACTTGTTCAGTCAGATGAATTACCTGCTTCTCAATTATACCCCAGGCACAAATGGCGTACCCTGAATAGCTACCAGTGTGACGTATTGTAAGACAAGGCTGTACCTTTTCAATTACAATTCCTCCAACCACAGGCTTCTATACAGTCTCTATTTACCCAATATCACTCAACCCCAGTCATTGTCAGACAGCTTCTAGCAACATCAGTTTTCCTCCTCCCCCGTCAAAGATGAACAAAAAACAAGCATCATTATAATATGACATAATATAACATGGTATTTTATACATACATAAAGATATATACCCTTTAAGTTCATTTACAGGAAACATTTTTGAATATGCATAAAGAATCTCCTATTTTATTATTCCAGCTACAGCTAAATGGTACCAACTGGCAATAGCAGTTTTCTTGGGGGTTGTACCAAACTGTGCTGATAGGATAAATATAGTAATAATAATAATAATAATAATAATAATAATAATCCATGGATGAAATTTATAAATATTTAAATGCATTACTACACACGTTTCCACATATCATGTTTCTTACGATAATAGTCCATATTCCTGGGAGGATTTCAGTACAGTTTCATAGTATCCATGGACATTGGGTGGATCATATTCATGTGGTCATTTCCTCAGGCAACATAGCATTAATGTTGGAAGCAGCGGTTGTATAACGGAGGGTTGTTCATTAATTTTGACCAATGAAAATATTGCTTGGAGTTTGTGGACAGTTCTGCATGTATTTAGTGGGGAGGGGTGGAAGGTGATGGAAAGAGAGAAAGGAATGGTACTTATAAAGGAGAAGGTGGTGTGTGTGTGTGGTGACGTTAGACTTATTTTGATATTTGAGTATGCTGATGTCATGCATGTATATCATGGGATCATGTGAACAGCCAGACTATCGGACATTGTTATACATCGCTGGTCACAATGCGCTTTGTATCATTTTAACTTTTGAATGGTGCCACCCCACTGGATAGGGGAGCAGGCAAACATTCCTCTTGATTGGTGGGCTACTCCGTCGCAGGGTGATCCAGTTAACAGCCAAGTGGGCTGGAATAACATAAAATGAAACGTTTTACTCAAGGACACAATATCCAGCCAGTCTGGGAATTGAAACCATGACCTTACAATCAGGAGTGCAACACACCTAACCACTAGGCCATGCACCTTTGTGTGTGTATGTGTGTGTGTGTGTGTGTGTGTGTATGTGTGTGTGTGTGTGTGTATGCTTATATATAACTTAGTCAATTATTTATGCGTGCCCAGATCTCTTGTATCACATTGTATATTGTGTATTTGTTGTTTGTAGTTTGTAGTCTTGTGCATGCTAAACTTTTCCCCAACAGCATTATCTCAGTTTACTTCTGACTCGAGAAATTTCTTTATCAAAAAGAAAAATCCCTTAAGGTTTCCGATTCACTGATTTGCCAAATAGAGCTTTTGGAATTTCTCTGTGAATAGTCATACAAAACTCATTGTGTTCATTCATCGTAGAATGTTTACAATCTTGAAAGATAACAGTGACAGTAAACTCGATCAATATTAACATTTGATAAGCCTACTTTCAATCATTACATCAGCAATGGTCTTAATTAATAAATTCTCCTTGTTCACACAAACTAATATTTTAAGAAGATGTGAATATTTACTCAATTATAGTTGTATTATTAGCAACAGCTTATGAAACACAACCCCATTGTTAAATAAATCACCAGTTGTTTTCGATCTAAAATCATAAGTAACCTTGAGGTTATCGGGATAAAACTTTGCACTGAATGACTGAACATTTCTTCTCTGCTTATTCTCGTTGTTGATTCTTCTGCTTCGTTTTATACGCTAATCATAGCAGTTTAGGGTCTCATTAGTGGAAAGGGTTGAGAGAGAAAACCTCAAGAGAAACCAAACCACCTTCATAACATTTTTCCGTTGGCTGCGTAATTAAATTTCATGCTCACTCCTGTAATGATGTTAATTATTCACCAACAAATACTATTGATATTTTTTGCTTCTGCAAAACATTTGAGAAATGACTCACCACAAGGTGGAGCAGCTGTTGCAGTAAGTGCCACTGGCCCTTCCCCCATGGAAATACCTTTGCAATCATGTCCATGAGGTGCAGCTGATCATGCCATTTGTTCCGAGCTGTGCAACCTGAAACTCTCGGCCACCACCACCAGCTGCTGCTGCTGGCTCTGTAATTTCATACCATTTTGTTTTTTCTTTTTCTGTTTCCTTAGTGAGATAGTTAGGGGGGGGGGGGGGGATTCTTTAATTATTTGATTTTTTATACTTTTAATGTTTGTTTTTCTTTCTTTTACTTCCTGTAAAAATGTTGATAATAAAATGTCTCTCAAGTTTTCTGTATCTCGTCTGGATACAGTTTTCATATCCTCCACTAAATGTATTCAATTCTCTCTCTCTCTCTCTCTCTATCTATCTATCTATCTATCTATCTATCTATCTATCTATCTATCTATTTCTATCTATCTGTCTATCTATCTCTATAAAGAGATATTTGATGAAATAAGTGAAAAGAAATTTTTTAAATCTGAAAAAAAAATTCTTTTATAAAAAAAAAAAGCCACAGGTAGTCTCTCTGCCACAGGTAGCCACAGGTAGTCTCTCTGCTTCTCGCAGCAAAGGGTTTTTCCGAAGCTTTGGAATAAAACTGCTTTCCGCAGCAAATGGTCATAAACTTTTGAGTGGATTTATCCACTTTCCACATTTGTAGGGTTAAAACCAAATGTTTGCTTGGAATCACAAATATCTTTCGGCTGGAGTACGATGACATCAAACTAGAGTACAATGACATTTAAAACAGAGTCAGTAAAAATTAATTTGATCAAGAGTAAATCACTGTCACATGATGATTAAATGAGATTATGCTCTATAAACATTATGGGAAATAAAATAAAACATAAATGATAAAATGAAATACAATAATGAAATAAAATAAAATAAAACATAAATAGTAAAATGAAATGAAATAATAAAATAAAATAAAATAAAACATAAATAATAAAATGAAATACAATAATAAAATAAAATAAAATAAAATAAAATAAAATAAAACATAAATAATAAAATGAAATAAAATAATAAAATAAAATAAAACATAAATAATAAAATGAAATAAAATAATAAAATAAAATAAAACAAATACTGAAATAAAATAAAATAATCCGTTCACCAAAAAACTCTTGAAGTAGCACCATGGTGATGCACGAAGTATGTACTGTAGCTCCATCTTGCAGAAAGTATGCATTTATTAATTTCACTTTCAATGAGTTGGCCTACAAATGGAGAGAGACAATATTTGAGCAATATCTCTCAGTGTTGAGGATGTCTTCAAAAAATTCACTGCAGAGAGACCTTTTGAACACCCTGCATATACAATATATATATATACAGAAAATAAATGCTATATATACTGTATTTTTTGGTATAGAAGTCAATGTAGCATATAGTGTGAAGAAGTAATGTAAGCAGAATGTGGGGGGGGGGGGCGGATATTAACAGAAAGTTCTGTTTCAAGCTAAGCATTAATAGTACATTTTGAAGGTTGGACATATAAATAAAATTGATGCCAAGGTGAAGCTGTGCATCCTGATGATGTAGCAGAAGATATCTCACACCAAAAAGTAATAATTGTTAGGTGATTAGGACTTCTTAAACTTCCTCTCTTGGCAGAAACTAAGTATTGCACACATTTGCACACTCACACACACACACACACACACACACACACACACACACACACACCTGTGTACACACACACATACAGAGTTGCATTCAATACAGAGCATGAATAATCATTTAAGGAGTATATATACATCTGTACATGAGTGTGTGTGTGTTTGTGTGACAGCTAACAGTTCTCAACCATTTTCAACCCATGTCCCACCCATTTTGATCCCTATTTTGCTTATCAGACCCCAGAGCCATTCAGTTTTTTAAAAAATCCCATTATGTTTTCGTAATTAAATATTGTAACGACTTATATTTTCAAAAAATTGTTAGAATGTTTTGTGTATCTTCGAAGTACAATCAAATTATTGCACATCAATTTTAGCAACAAAATCTTATATGGACCCCCCCCCCACCAACAATCATCTGGACCCCCAGTTGAGAACCATTGGTGTAAGTGCATTATTGGTAGTTTGTTTGATCCAGATTAACTAAAGACAGTCGTTGACATGTAAAACTAAACATTCTCTTTCCTTTCTTTGCATGTTTTTCCGCCAGTTGTTTCTATGAAGATGCTCAAAGTCTTAAATACAATCGGAATCTTTAAAAACGATGAAATCTGGTTCCCAACTTATTATGCTTACAACACAATGTGGAATTTCTCTGATGCCAGCGCACAGTTAGCTCTGGTAAGTTGGTTTCCAATTCTTCAGATATTTCTTTCACTCTTGGGAATCTCTCATCAATATGGCCTGAAACCTTTCAACAGTTTTGTACTTCGGTTTGTCTTATGGATTAGTTTGACAGGGAAGGGTTTAAATCAGTCGTTCTCAACCTTTTTTCATATCTGGGTCAGATCCAAAAACCTGGGTTTTTTAAGGGGGCCTCACCAAAAAACAGTAAAACACAAGTCAATTAAAGAAGATTGTCGGGGGTCACCGGAAGGATGCTTGAGGGCTACATGCATCCCTGGGAGCCACGGTTGAGAACCATTGCTTTAGATGGCAGAAAGAAAGGGAAGGACAGGGTGGGGAGGGGGAAGATAATCTCATAAATTATCTTATTGGAGGTCTGGATTGGATTCTTGCACCAGATGATACTCCACTAAAGACGCCAAAGGGCAAGGTGCTGTTGAACCATGCAAAGGGTTCTAGCACTCAAAAAATAAGGATCTGCAGAATAATGGTAAATGCAATATGGTTGAGTGAATAAAGGATATTAAACTCCCTGATTATTATGGTTCTGTGTAAAGGACTTCGTTCTATATTCTCACAGTTCATTTGGCTGTCTATAACATACTAGAATATAATCGCTTTAATGCCCACTTTTCCACACTTGTAGGGGTCAGACAGAATTTGTTGAATGCCAAATATTAGCAGGTTTATAGAGCCATCAAGAGAGAATGTGCACCATTTCAGCACATTTTTTATGGCATTTCTGTTGAATTTACTTCATATGGTAATGTCCTTCACCGCCTTCAACATGGCAAACTACAAACCCTATGATTTCTGAAAGTTGTCCCTAGTCCCTGGGTTCAAATTCTTCTGGCCTACTATTGACTCTTAGTAACATGCAAAGGTTGATGTAGCCCCATCTGCTTTGCTCAACTGATTGAGACCTGTGAGTGACAGACACCCAAGATTCCAGATGCTCAACCTGGGTCTTCACTTGACCCAAGATGGTAGAGCTGTCAAAGAGACAAGCTGAGGAAGAACTGTACCTTACAAATAGTGAATGCAGCATAACAGGGAGGAATCTCTGCAAATGCCATACTATCAGTGAATGCCAACGCTTCATGAGGCATGCCATGAAGAAAGTATTTTGAAAGAATTATTCATCACAGCAATATTTCTTAATACGGAATTTTACTGAAAGTTTACAATGAAAACAAGAAATTCTCACTGAGAGAAACCAAAATTCCAAATATTTATCTTGAGAAACTAAGTTTTCTCATGACATTTCAAAAACATTCGTAACTCAAATGTGTATATTCATATTTACACACTCGTGCACACACACACACACACACACACACACACACACACACACACACATGTTCACACACACATCACATAATATAGGAAGACATTATTATACACATATACATACATATATCTGTTTGCCTGTCTACAATTTTCTCCGTATCATCTATCAGTGAATGAAAAAGAAGAAACAAATAAACCATTATCAATGGAACCAATCCACATCAAAGACAAACATTGCCAAATGTTATTCCATTATTATTCCATTTGAAGAGTATTAAGTCTTGAGTTCTGCCAGACCCAGAGCATCTTTTCCAAAATGTCATTGAACTTTCTTATACCTTCCATAGTTCTTTGAATCTCCTAAAAATAATGGTTTTCTCCATCTTCCAACGTCAAAAGACATTGTTATCAAGTGAACAAGAGTGGCAGGTGACATGTACCAAAGGGGAGCTTCTGTGCCATTGTTCGATTCCTTGACTTGCTTGAAATAGCAACTAAGTACCTCACGAATCACAAGCTTTTATTGTTTTAACTCTTTAGCATTTATATCCAGCCCAAATATTTTACCTGGTTTTTGTTCAAATTAGCCAGATCTAGCCTCTCATACCTACCCTACAATGCCATTGTAGAAATAAACAATCACATCATTGAAATCTTTAAGCTACAACATAATACCTGATAAATTAAAAGCAATTTGCATAAATAACCTTTACATTTGATAGAGTAATCTGAATGCTAAAGGGTCAAAGTTAGATCACATTGGGTGATATAGTCCTAGATATACTGTGTTTGGATAATAGCCGTAACCATCATGTCTACATTCAAAGTTCTGCTTCATCGTGCATGGCTCGCTGCTTGCTGGAGAACAACAGAACTCAGTGTTATGAGGAAGGTTCCACACGATCTTTGGTTCTGTAGGAACTCACAGATTTATTTCATCTCTTGAAACGTGATGGTCACAGCTGGAGTGTCTTCAGTCATATATCTACCATACCAGACCTGACTTGGGCTAAACAACAACAACAACAATCAAACTGGCACTCTGCCGGTTCCAACGATGAGTGTTCCAGTTGACCCAATCAACTGAACAGCCTGCTCAGGAAATCAACATGCAAGTGGCTGAGTACTCCAAATACAGAATGTGACGAGGCTGGCCCCTTTGAATTACAAATACAACTCATTTTTGCCAGCTGAGTGGACTGGAGCACCGTAAAATAAAGCGTCTTGCTCAAGGACACGACATGCTGCTGGGAATTGAACTCATGACCTTACAATTGAGAGCCAAATGTCCTAACCACTAAGCCATCGTGAATATTACTACAACCAGCCAACAGTGTTTCAGGGTCAATAATATCGGTTTGGTAACACGAGCTCAAATCACACCCTACTGTTGAAAGTACTGGATATATATAATGAATACCGGTACAGCTGGGCGACAGGGGAGTACACATGCACCCATGCACGCATGCTAGCACACACACACACACACAGAGGCTGTGCCAGAATTCATGACTCACTTATTAGAATTCAGTTGTTGTCTTAAATTCATGCTTATTCATTTTCTAAGCTTCCTAAATTCATGCTACGTTATATTCTAATCACCCAGAATTCATTGCTCTTTTAAAAATTACGATTTATGCATTGTTGTCTCTCAAATATTTAAAATCTACAATTAAGAGCCCTATCTACTCGCTGGCGGTACCTACCCACCACTACCCATTTTCCTTTATTCAAAAATTCTTATCGCTCCTTAAAATTATGGCTTTTAAGTGTTGATTTCTCAGCCCAAGAATTACAGCGTGATGTGCTGCTTGACTGGTCCCCCCTCTCTCTCTCTCTCTCTCTTTATATATATATATGATGATGATGATGATGATCTTTTCTCCCGCCATGCCTCTGTCTACCCCTCCATCCTCTCTCTCTCCTTCGTAGTTTTTCCTTAAGGTCTTCAGGTTCTGGCTATATATATAAATGAGAAACCCATTCTAAATTATCTCGCTGACATATCATCATCATCATCATCATCATCGTTTAACGTCCGCTTTCCATGCTAGCATGGGTTGGACGATTTGACTGAGGACTGGTGAAACCGGATGGCAACACCAGGCTCCAGTCTGATTTGGCAGAGTTTCTACAGCTGGATGCCCTTCCTAACGCCAACCACTCAGAGAGTGTAGTGGGTGCTTTTACGTGTCACCCGCACGAAAACGGCCACGCTCGAAATGGTGTCTTTTATGTGCCACCCGCACAAGCCAGTCCAGGGGCACTGGCAACGATCTCGCTCGAAAATCCTACAGGAGCCAGTCAGGCGGTACTGGCAACGGCCACGCTCAAAATGGTGCATCTCATGTGCCACCCGCACAAGAACCAGTCCAGGGGCACTGGCAACGATCTTACTTGGCTTGCCGGGTCTTCTCACGCACAGCCCATTTCCAAAGGTCTCGGTCCGTAGTCATCGCCTCGGTGAGGCCCAATGTACGAAGGTCTTGCCTCACCACCTCAGCCCAGGTCTTCCTGGGCCTACCTCTTCCACGGGTTCCCTCAACTGTTAGGGTGTGGCACTTTTTCACGCAGCTATCCTCCTCCATTCTCACCACATGTCCATACCAGCGCAATCGTCTCTCTTGCACGCCACAACTGATGCTTCTAATGTTCAGCTTTTCTCTCAAGTACGACGAAATACCCAAGATGCAGATAAGATAGAGATTTTTTATTTATTTACGGCCTCAAACATCTCATAATACCTTCGCGCTTTAGTTTTGCCCCCTATTATTTATCTTGTTTCTCTCCATGAAATTCAATTGAATTCAGTTGTTGTCTTAAATTCATGCTTATTCATTTTCTAAGCTTCCTAAATTCATGCTACGTTATATTCTAATCACCCAGAATTCATTGCTCTTTTAAAAATTACGATTTATGCATTGTTGTCTCTCAAATATTTAAAATCTACAATTAAGAGCCCTATCTACTCGCTGGCGGTAACCCGCCCTCCCACCCCCTCCACCGGAAGTTCATTCCTCTGTCATCCCACCCCCTCCACCGGAAGTTCATTCCTCTGTCATCCCACCCCCTCCACCGGAAGTTCATTCCTCTGTCATCCCACCCCCTCCACCGGAAGTTCATTCCTCTGTCATCCCACCCCCTCCACCGGAAGTTCATTCCTCTGCCATCCCACCCCTCCACCGGAAGTTCATTTCTCTGTCATCCCACCCCCTCCACCGGAAGTTCATTCCTCTGTCATCCCGCCCCCTCCACCGGAAGTTCATTCCTCTGTCATCCTGTCAACCTCGGCTGTCTCCCGGAACCCATCTAGTGGCCTTGGCCATCCTCTCCCCTACCTTTGGGTAGCGCATTAAGGTTGAGAAATGTTTGCAGGTTGTAGGTACTGTTTTGCTTATGAATTCTTCCAATTGCAAGTTTTCTTTTCAGGTACACGACACTGCTTTTCCCCTTCCCAGGCTACAGGCCCACACCCCCAACACCCATACTGTTAGGATTGGCACTCTCAACGTCGGCACGCTGAAAGGTAGATCTGGTGAAATTGTTGAGATGCTTGAACGGAGATGCGTAGATATGTGCTGCATCCAGGAAGTAAGATGGAGAGGAGGTTCTGCAAGGTTCCTCACAGGCAAAGAACACAGGTACAAGATTTTCTGGGCAGGGAACACTGACGGGGTCGGGGGCGTAGGAATACTTCTAGCGGAGAAATGGGTGGATAAGGTAATCGAGGTCGTTAGAGTAAGTGACAGAGTACTTAAGATCAGACTAGTGCTTCATCATAGATTAGCTACTGTCATCTCAGCCTATGCACCTCAACCTGGGCTACCAGATGGTCTGAAAGACCAATTCTATGACACCCTCTTGCAAACTACCTCGTCGACGAGTGACAGGGACCTTCTCTTTGTGGCTGGAGACTTCAACGGTCATGTCGGACGTCGTGCTGGGGGCTTCCATGGCATACATGGAGGCTATGGCTTCGGTTCCCGCAACGAGGAGGGAACCAGACTGCTGGAGTTCTGTGATGCAACCAATCTTATGGTCTGCAATACCAACTTCAGGAAACCTGCCAGTCACCTAGTCACCTACCGCTCCGGCAGACACTCTAGCCAAATCGACTACATCCTCGCCAGAAATAGGGAAAGAGGGCGGCTTATAAATGCCAAAACCTACCCTGGCGAAGAATGTACCCCACAACATAGATTAGTAGTTAGCGACTTTGGGATCAAGGCAAAATGGGTGCCCAGAATTAGACAGGCTTGGAGAAGAAGGGTGTGGAAGCTTAAAGACCCTGCAAACGGACAGAGACTTAGAGACAAGTTACTTGAAGCATTTAACGAAATAGAAGGGGATATAGCATCATACAACGTGGAAGACAATTGGAGATTTCTGCGGGACAACCTGTTGAAAGCCACCGACCAGATTTGTGGGTGGTGTAAGGTCCCCTCCCAACCCAGAGTAACGTGGTGGTGGAACAAGGAGGTAGACAGGGCTATTAGACAAAAGAAACAGGCTTGGAAGGACTGGAAGAACGGTGGTAGCAGGGAATTGTACCAATGTGCCAGAAGGGAGGCTAGGCGACAGGTTTATTTAGCCAGAGGGGAAGCAGATAAGGAAAGATTTGCCAATGTTCTGCGCCGTGAGGACCAAAGACTCGAGGTATTTCGTGTTGCAAGACAGTGTAGGAGAGAGAATAGTGATGTTGTAGGAGAGAAATGTGTTCGCATGGATGATGGTACGCTTGCATTAAATGAGGATGCAAAGAAAGAGGTCTGGAGATGCCACTACGATAGATTGCTTAATAAAGAGAATGAATGGGAGAAAGAGAGCCTGCCTTATGTCGACCCAATAGAGGGACCAGCTATCCGAGTTGATAGTACCAGGGTAGATAAAGCAATTAAGAGTATGAAGACCGGGAAAGCCCCCGGCCCATCAGGAATCACTGCAGAGATGCTCAAAATATCTGGCAGTGTTGGCTATAGCCTAGTCACCCGTATTACGAACCAGGTGATACACGAAGGAGTCATACCCTATGACTGGTGTAGCAGCATCATAGTCAACTGCTACAAAGGCAAAGGGGACGCTTTAGATACAAATAATTACAGAGGCATCAAGCTGTTAGATCAGGTTATGAAAGTTACAGAGAGGGTCATAGCCCAACTAATTAGGGAGCGAATCAATTTAGATGAGATGCAGTTTGGGTTCGTGCCAGGTAAAAGCACTACTGATGCCTTATTTCTAGTGAGACAGTTGCAAGAGAAATACCTAGCTAAGGATAAACCTCTGTACCTGGCTTTCGTTGACATGGAGAAAGCCTTTGACAGGGTCCCCCGATCCCTTATCTGGTGGTCAATGAGGAAACTTGGGATAGAAGAATGGTTAGTGAGAGCTGTGCGAGCCATGTACAGAGATGCTGCCAGTAAGGTGAGGGTTGGAAATGAGTACAGCAATGAATTCCGGGTAGAGGTAGGGGTCCACCAAGGTTCCGTCCTCAGCCCCCTATTATTTACCATAGTCCTCCAGGCAATCACAGAGGAGTTCAAGACAGGTTGCCCCTGGGAGCTCCTCTATGCTGATGACCTTGCCCTAATTGCGGAGTCACTATCAGAACTAGAGGAGAAGTTTCAGGTGTGGAAGCAAGGTCTAGAATTGAAGGGCCTTAGAGTCAACCTAGCTAAAACCAAAATCCTAATAAGTAGGAAGGTAGATAAAACACAAACCCCTTCAGGTAGATGGCCCTGCTCAGTATGTAGAAAAGGAGTAGGTAGTAACTCTATAAGATGTACCCGGTGCAAGCTATGGACACATAAGAGGTGCAGCAACATCAAAGGCAGGTTAACTAGCAAGTTAGTTTTTGTTTGTGGCAGATGTTCAGGTGCAATAAAGACTGCAAACAAACAGGAAACAACTTCTATCTCATTCCAGGGTGAAAAACTAGAGGTAGTCGATAGCTTCCGCTATCTGGGCGACCAAGTTAGTAGTGGGGGTGGGTGCGCTGAAAGTGTAGCTGCTAGAATAAGAATAGCCTGGGCAAAGTTTAGAGAGCTCTTACCCCTGCTGGCGACAAAGGGACTCTCACTCAGAGTAAAAGGCAGACTGTATGACGCATGCGTATGAACAACCATGCTACATGGCAGTGAAACATGGGCTGTAACTGCTGAGGACATACGTAAGCTCGCAAGGAATGAAGCCAGTATGCTCCGTTGGATGTGTAATGTCAATGTGAATACCCGTCAGAGTGTAAGTATCTTGAGAGAAAAGCTGAACATTAGAAGCATCAGTTGTGGCGTGCAAGAGAGACGATTGCGCTGGTATGGACATGTGGTGAGAATGGAGGAGGATAGCTGCGTGAAAAAGTGCCACACCCTAACAGTTGAGGGAACCCGTGGAAGAGGTAGGCCCAGGAAGACCTGGGCTGAGGTGGTGAGGCAAGACCTTCGTACATTGGGCCTCACCGAGGCGATGACTACGGACCGAGACCTTTGGAAATGGGCTGTGCGTGAGAAGACCCGGCAAGCCAAGTAAGATCGTTGCCAGTGCCCCTGGACTGGTTCTTGTGCGGTTGGCACATGAGATGCACCATTTTGAGCGTGGCCGTTGCCAGTACCGCCTGACTGGCTCCTGTAGGATTTTCGAGCGAGATCGTTGCCAGTGCCCCTGGACTGGCTTGTGCGGGTGGCACATAAAAGACACCATTTCGAGCGTGGCCGTTTTCGTGCGGGTGACACGTAAAAGCACCCACTACACTCTCTGAGTGGTTGGCGTTAGGAAGGGCATCCAGCTGTAGAAACTCTGCCAAATCAGACTGGAGCCTGGTGTTGCCATCCGGTTTCACCAGTCCTCAGTCAAATCGTCCAACCCATGCTAGCATGGAAAGCGGACGTTAAACGATGATGATGATGATGATGATAATATTTATTAATAAGCAAGGCAGGGGGGAGCTGGCAGAATCGTTAGCATGCCAGGTG
>NC_142941.1:49791330-49831330 GCF_046866305.1 Octopus bimaculoides | reverse complement strand
TACAAACACACATACATACATACATATATGCACACACACATACATACACATGCAGTTCAGCAAAAGAGACCGATAGAATAAGTACCAGGCTTACAAAGAATAAGTCCTGGGGTCGATTTGTTCGACTAAAGGTGGTACTCCAGCATGGCCTCAGTCAAAGGAATGAAACAAGTAAAAGAATAAAAGAAAAGAATTATTTTCAAAATTACTCATAACAAAAGCTGTGTTCTTCAACAGAAATTTGATGACAAAAGGGTTAATCATAGCAATGTTTTTTTTTTTCCTTTTTTTTTCAAAATTCATTATTTTTAAAATTACTTCAAACAAAAGCAGAGGAATTTCAACAGAAATATAACAAAAGGGTTAATTACGGCAAAGTTATTATACTAATTCCTTCGTTATTTTCAAAAATTACTTGTAATAAAAGCAGAATTCCTCAATAGAAATTGGGCAATGAAAAGGTTGAATGTCAAAAGCACAGCTGAAAGGTTCCTGAAGATTTGAGGAATTCTTTATCTTCATTCTTTCTTGTATGTCAAAGTTTGGGGTCGAATCTTTGAGAGTCTTTTACACACACATGTAAAGACATAGAATGGTTCTTTAAAAAAATGTCAAACCTCTTAAAACAAGTCAAAAGATTCCATTTTTTCTTTCTTTTTCCAGAATGTTCATTACATCATCAAAGCTTCACTCAGCATCCTTCATAACATTGCCAGGAATCCATCCATTAAACATTATTTCAAAGAACAGAAGACTTCAGAGGTATGTGCCATTACTTTTCTTTGACTTTGGGAGGTGTGTGTGTGTGTGTGTGTGTGTGCGTGTGGAGGGTGGGGCAGCCGTTTTCTCTTGTCTTTTATTTTCCTGTTGGGTTTTACTTGTTTTTTTAATTCTGTAAACATATTTTGCATCATTATCATCATCATCATTATCAGCATCATTATCAGCATCATCATCATCATCATCATCATCATCATCATCATCGTCATCATCATCATTATCATCATCATTATCATCATCATCATCATCGTCATCGTCATCATCATCATCATCATCATCATCATCATCATCATCATCATCATCATCGTCATCATTATCATCATCATCAGTGACAGCAGCATCATTATCACCATCCATGACATTAGAGATTATATCTGTCATCATCACATCAATCTTCAAGAAAGAAAGAAACTCATTGAATAATGTAACCCTAAACACACTGTGTGTCTAGGGTTCAATTCCTGAATCAGGCAGAATGGTTTTTTTTCCTCCCCCCCCCCCCCGCCCCCGAGCTGCAATCTGGATGCATGATGGGAAGGCCTACCATGTCCTTGATATTCCTCTGGGGCAAGGATGGAAGGACAACAGAAACAGAAGCACAAAACAATTACCAAAAGCATGATACATCTATCACCCTGACTTGTGAGTGATGGCTGAGTAAACCTTGGTGGTGAAAAGATTGGGAAGGACCAGTCTAACATTAGATTAGCTTTCATAGTAATGCTATCATCTATATCTTATAATAGTGCTATGGATTATCTCTCATAGTAGTGTTACAGATTATTTCCCATAGCAACACTACAAATTAGCTCTCATAGTACAGCTATAATTTATCTCTCATAGTAGTGCTATGGATTAGTCCTCATAGTATGGTTATGGATTAGCTCTCATAATAATTTTATGGATTAGCTCTCATAATAGTGCGATCGATTAGCTCATAGAAGTTCTATGGATTAGCTCTCATCATAGAGGGATAAAATTTCATGGTAGTATTACACTTAGTGGAAGGTTTTAAGAAGCTTCTTTATATTTCTCACAAAAGAAAACATGTTGTGTGTGTGTGTGTGTGTGTGTGTGTGTGTGTGCTTGACAGATGTCAAGAGATGTTGACAGGAAACATGATATTTTTGTTTGTTTGTTTGTTTGTTTTATTAGTTTGTTCTAGAAGAAAGGGATTGTTGAAAAATTTTGGTTTTCTGATATTTCCCATGCAATTAGTAGATAAAATTTGCCTGAAGAGGTAATTGGACCTTTTTTTTTTTTTTTTTTGACACCGACCCCATTGTAACTGCCTCTGTTTCTAAAGTTACAAGCTTCCTGTTTTAAAGTTTATCTAAATTAAAACCTTCCACCAAAATTTCATGTTCCAAACACCAAGTTAAACAATGACAAAAGACATTTTAGCATATTCTTTATTGCTTCTAAAATAAACCAAAAAAGACGACCGCATATCTCCGTGTTAACAAACGGTTAAAGTGATCTAAACAATAGCAACCTCCCCACCCCTCTCAAATACCCCCAAACCTACCCCCATTTAGTCAAGGGTCTTTTACCTTTCCCCAACGCTTTCCTTTGTCCCCCCTTTTCCCTTTTTCTAGTTCTTCCATGTACTTGGCAACCTCACTAGTGCAGGTGCCACATAAAAAGCACCGAGTGCACTCTGTAGAGTGATTAGCATCAGCAACGACTCACCCAGCTGTAGAAACTATGCTGAAGCAGACAGTGGAACTCAATGCAACAATAATAACAATGGTTTCAAATTTTGCCACAAGGGCAGCAATTTTTTTTTGGGGGGGGGGGAATAGTCAATTGCATCGACCTCCAATGTTCAACAGGAACCTAATTTATCAACCCCAAAAGGATAAAAGACACATTTGAACTCGGCAGAATTTGAACTCAGAACGTAACAGCAGACGAAATACCGCTAAGTATTTCGCCCGGTGTGCTAACAATTCTGCCAGCTCACCGCCTTCAATAAAAATAATAATAATAATAATAATAATAATAATAATAATAATAATAATAACTGCAACAACTACCACTACTACTGTTATTAGAATTACTGCTACAACTATTTAATACAAATACTACTGCTAGTATTACTACTACTACTACTACTACTGCTGTTAAACTGTGGAACTGAAGCTGGAAACTCTGTTGAAACATGCAACAAACCTACATTACAATTCCTGTTTTTCTACATGACCATATTTTCTATTGTCTGCCTTAATGTGCTTTAATCTCACATTATTCTATTAACTTGGCATGAATAAAAGAATAAGAAGCAAAATAAAATAATCAAATAACAAAAAAACAATAATTCTATAAAAATAAAAAATATCATAAATAAAACTGCCTCTATTAAAGACTGATGCAGGTTTTTTTTTTGTTTGTTGGTTTTGTTGGGTTTCTTTTTTTTTTTTTTTGGTTTGTTTATTTTTACTTTATGATAATGTAAATTGCATTCGGAATCCATCCATTGCCTTTTGGGTAAATAAAAATAAAAATAAAAATAAAAATAAAAATTATTAATATTTAGTAGTAGTAGTAGTAGTAGGAGGAGGAGGATAAGAATTCATTTATTTGCCTCAAGGGTGATGGGTAAGAGGGGCACCACTCAGACAAATTAGAAAAAGACTGAAAATACAAATAATATCGATACCAATAATAATAATAATAATAATAATAATAATAATAATAATAATAATGATAATAATGATGATGATGATGATGATGAGGATGATGATGATGATTGCAAAGTTTGGCGCAAGGCCAGCAATTTCAGGCGAGGGGACGTAAGTTGATTAACATCAACCCTGGTTCTCGGCTGGTACTTATTTTATCGACCCTTTACTTCTCCATCCATTTTGCAGCTCTGAGATTCCCTTTTTGTGCGGTTTGTGTTTTTATCAGTTCCGTTTATCACATTAGGTTCTTCTCTTTCATTGAGTCTCTCCTCAATCTCGTTCATTTTTAATTTCTTTGCATACTTCTTTATTTCTTCTCAAACTGAGAGCATTCTTTGGGAACTTTCATAATTTGCTGACAAGTTTAAGTATCCAGCCATTGGCGTTCTTTAGACAGATCTCTACCTCTTTGGTTGCTAGCTTTGGAGGGAGTTGCAGCTGCATCAGTCCATGTCCCGCATCCTTTTGTAGGATGTGTAGTCTATCTACATTTGCCTTTCGGTGATATGTGTGATACATTGTGAGGGTCTTGTTTAATTTTGTATCAATTTTATTGATCCCGTGGACCCTTTTATGCTGAAGGTCACAACAGCTAACATATTGAGTGCATCAATCCTGTTTTTTACATTCAGTTTATTCTTTTGGCTGGTTCTAGTTCTACAATAAAATTCTTTCCATATATTTTTTTTTTTTTTTTTGCTGGATGGCTATCCCTTTCACATACCCCTAAATATTGATAATTTTTTTCCAGATTTTAAGTCCTTGGTGTCGGTAGACTTGTCTATCTCTATATTGTTTGTTTTTAGGGGTTTTTCACCTGAAGAATGTGGCTTTAGCACATTTATCAAAGTCAAACACCATTCCAAATTGTCACAGAAACTGTTTTACCACAATTAAAAGTCATTTCAGTTTGTTGACCATCTTTCGTAAAGTTTTAGATCATCCATGTAAAGGAGGTGATTGAGTTGTCGTTCATATACTCTGCACCCATGTACAGAGTATATGAACGAGAGTGAAGAGAAGCTTGGTGAAAGAGACAAACTTATGTGGTAGACGAAACTGATAAAAACACAAACCACGCAAAAAGGAATCTCAGAGAAGTAATGGAATTGCTCGACAAATATCCTACAAGGACCAGTGATCCTTGATACAAATATGACCTGTCAAGGGTTGGTTAATCAGCAGCTTACTTAGGAGAGAACAAACTCATTCCAAAGAGTAATGGTAACAGAGAATCCCCTTGAGGAACGCCACAGTTTACGTCTGTGTCACCAGCATTCATAGAACTTTGTCTTTGGATTCAGTAAGAGAGTTCTTACCCATTGCTTTATACAATTCAACAAAAAAATACCAATAAATGGAGAGATTTTATTCATATCCAAGCATTTCTCAATCCAGCTTTGGGGGATTTTGTTGCTGAACACTTTTTTTTTGTATATTTTTTGTAATCAATCCATGCAATAAAAAGATTGTAGCATTGTTCGTGTCAGTCCTCAAGAACCATTTTATTGATTAAAAGTCGGTCTCAACAACCATGTGAGCCATGTTAACAACCTTTTTATTCACTGGGGAATACTTGTTATCCGTCAGGAAAGTGGTGTGTATTGTCAGTAATGATGGATGTTAGTATTTTATATATAGCTGTTAGACATGTAATTGGTCAGTAGTTTGGAGGGTATTATTATAATAATTATTACTATTATTATCATCATCATCATGATCATTATCATTATGTCCCCCATAAACATTTGTTGCTCGTTATCAACTTTCAGGTGATTCAGACATTTATTTCTTCGAAAGATGAAATGTTTAAGGTCCTCTCCATGATGACTATGGCATACATTGTTGAAGAGGAAGACAACCAGACATTAATTGAGGAAACGGGTGAGGCTGCATTTTGATTATTTCTTCTCTCTATCTCTCTCTCTCTCTCTCTCTCTCTCTCTCTCTCTCTCTCTCTCTCTCTCTCTCTTTCTCTTTTTGTATGTGTGTGTGTATATATATATATATACATATATATATATATATATATCATCATCATCATCATCATCATCATCATCATCATCGTTTAACGTCCGCTTTCCATGCTAGCACAGGTTGGACGATTTGACTGAGGACTGGTGAAACTGGATGGCAACACCAGGCTCCAATCTAAATTTGGCAGAGTTTCTACAGCTGGATGCCCTTCCTAACGCCAACCACTCAGAGAGTGTAGCAGGTGCTTTTACGTGTCACCTGCACGAAGGCCAGTCAGGCGATACTGGCAACGGCCACGCTCGAAATGGTGTCTTTTATGTGCCACCCACACAAGCCAGACCAGGGGCACTGGCAACGATCTCGCTCGAAAATCCTACGAAGGCCAGTCAGGCGGTACTGGCAACGGCCACGCTCAAAATGGTGCAACTTATGTGCCACCCGCACAAGAGCCAGTCCAGGGGCACTGGCAACGATCTTACTTGGCTTGCCGGGTCTTCTCACACACAGCACATTTCCAAAGGTCTCGGTCAGTAGTCATCGCCTATGAGGTCTTGCCTCACCACCTCAGCCCAGGTCTTCCTGGGCCTACCTCTTCCACGGGTTCCCTCAACTGTTAGGGTGTGGCACTTTTTCAGGCAGCTATCCTCATCCATTCTCACCACATGTCCATACCAGCGTAATCGTCTCTCTTGCACACCACAACTGATGCTTCTAATGTTCAGCTTTTCTCTCAAGATACTTACACTCTGACGGGTATTCACATTGACATTACACATCCAACGGAGCATACTGGCTTCATTCCTTGCGAGCTTACGCATGTCCTCAGCAGTTACAGCCCATTTTTTTATGTGTCCATAGCATGGCTGTTCGTACACATGCGTCATACAGTCTGCCTTTTACTCTGAGTGAGAGACCCTTTGTCGCCAGCAGAGGTAAGAGCTCTCTAAACTTTGCCCAGGCTATTCTTATTCTAGCAGCTACACTTTCAGCGCACCCACCCCCACTACTAACTTGGTCGCCCAGATAGCGGAAGCTATCGACTACCTCTAGTTTTTCACCCTGGAATGAGATAGAAGTTGTTTCCTGTTTGTTTACAGTCTTTATTGCACCTGAACATCTGCCACATACAAAAACTAACTTCCTAGTTAACCTGCCTTTGATGTTGCTGCACCTCTTATGTGTCCATAGCTTGCACCGGGTACATCTTATAGAGTTACTACCTACTCCTTTTCTACATACTGAGCAGGGCCATCTACCTGAAGGGGTTTGTGTTTTATCTACCTTCCTACTTATTAGGATTTTGGTTTTAGCTAGGTTGATTCTAAGGCCCTTCAATTCTAGACCTTGCTTCCACACCTGAAACTTCTCCTCTAGTTCTGATAGTGACTCCACAATTAAGGCAAGGTCATCAGCATAGAGGAGCTCCCAGGGGCAACCTGTCTTGAACTCCTCTGTGATTGCCTGGAGGACTATGATAAATAGGAGGGGGCTGAGGACGGAACCTTGGTGGACCCTACCTCTACCCGGAATTCATTGCTGTACTCATTTCCAACCCTCACCTTACTGGCAGCATCTCTGTACATGGCTCGCACAGCTCTCACTAACCATTCTTCTATCCCAAGTTTCCTCATTGACCACCAGATAAGGGATCGGGGGACCCTGTCAAAGGCTTTCTCCATGTCAACGAAAGCCAGGTACAGAGGTTTATCCTTGGCTAGGTATTTCTCCTGCAGCTGTCTTACTAGAAATATGACATCAGTAGTGCTTTTACCTGGCACGAACCCAAACTGCATCTCATCTAAATTGATTCGCTCCCTAATTAGTTGGGCTATGACCCTCTCTGTAACTTTCATAACCTGATCTAACAGCTTGATGCCTCTGTGATTATTTGTATCTAAAGCGTCACCTTTACCTTTGTAGCAGTTGACTATGGTGCTGCTACACCAGTCATTGGGTATGACTCCTTCGTGTAACATGATTCTTATGGTAATAATCTATCTACTGACAAGAGGATTTGACTTAACTACAAGCAATGTAGTAGTACTACTGATGAGCTTTAATTTCAAGCGAAACTGACATGCCAATTTAGCCCCCTCGCTCACTATGGGGCAGTTAACTCCCCTATCAGTACATAGACCTGTGCTATGTTTGTGGCTACAAGGGTCTTGACACTGATTTCTAGCAATGTAGGTGCTACAGTGGATCCTCAGTCACTATTAGGGACAATTGAAGTCTTCCTTTTTGATTTTATATTGTGTCTATCCATATTTATTATTATTATTACTATTATATATATATATAAATACACACCCATTTATGAATTTGTGTTGTAAGATCCCTGACATGAAACTATGTGTTGAAACAGATATTGTACTTAGGGATGGTCTTCTTTTTTTTTTTTTTTTACTCTTTTCTAAACAGACACACCCACTATGCATTCATTCTTCACTCTTATTCTAACTCATGTCCATTAACCAAAAATCTTTTGCCACTTGCATTTAAACATTTCATTTTTTGTTTCTTGATTTTGTTGTTTTCTTTTTTTATGTTTGTTTGTTTTATAAAGATTGTCGTGACTTTTATTTCTTCCTCAGGGAGCATTTTGTGTATGCTTCAATGGCTTGATAAAGCTCTCGACTGCAATAAAAGACGATACAAAGGTTTCACCCCATACGAGATTGTGCAAGGCCTGGAAAAGTTGGCTGTCACAGATTCTAACAAATTAAAGGTGAACTTACTTTGAGACCATATTCTGTTCTTTATTCTGAAGGAATTAAACTTATGCTTCTTTGAGATTAAGACTTCTCTCTCTCACTGTCTCTCTATCTCTCTCTCTCTTTCTCACTGTCTCTCCATCTCTCTCTCTCTCTCATTGTCTCTCCATCTCTCTCTCATTGTCTCTCCATCTCTCTCTCTCTCACTGTCTCTCCATCTCTCTCTCTCTTTCTCACTGTCTCTCCATCTCTCTCTCTCTCTTTCTCACTATCTCTTCATCTCTCTCTCTCTCTCTCTCCATCTCTCTCTCTCTCTCTCTCTAACTCTCTTCCACCTTCCTCTCTTTGTTTGCCCCACAGGAATCACCAAGAATCTCCTCAACAGAAAGAGGGCTACCTCTGTTCCCTTAACTGGTGTCACATTAAAAGCGCCTGTGCCACGTATGAAGCACTGCACTGGTACAACATAAAAAGCACCCCCAGTCCACTCTGTAAAGTGGTGGGCATTATAGGAAGGGCATCCAGCCATAGAAACCCTGCCGAAACAGAGAGTGGTACAGTTCTCTGGGTGGCCAGCTCCTGTCAAGCCGTCCGAACCATGCCGGCATAGAAAATGGATGTTAAAAGATGATGATGATGATGATGGCAATGACTATGACGATGATGACGATGATGACGGCAATGGTAATGATGATGATGAAAAGGAGGAGGAGGAGGAGGGAAATGATGATGATGATGATGATGGTGGGGATGGTGATGACGACGATGATAATGGTGGTGATGATGATGACAAGTATCTTCTTCTATAGCCTCAGGCCGACCAAAGCCTTGTGAGTGGATTTGGTAGCCGTAAACTGAAAGAAACACATCATATCATCATCATCAGCAGCAGCATCCTTTAACGCCTGTTTTCCATGCTGGCATGGGTTAGACGGTTTGACAAGAGCTGACCAGGCAGGAATCTGCACCAGACTTCTATGTCTGTTTTGGCAAGGTTTTTACAAAGCTGGATGTCCTTCCTAACACATATATGTGTGTGTGTGTGTGTGTGTATGCATATATGTGTATTTATGTGTACGTATGTATATATATATATATATATATGTATGTGTGTGTGTGTGTGTGCGTGTGTCTTTCTGTCTGTCAGCGTTTGTCCCCCACCACTGCTTGACAACTGGTGTTGGTGTGTTTACATCCCAGTAGTAACTTAGCAGTTTGGCAAAAGAGACTGATAGAATAAGTGTCGAGCTTTAGAAAATAAAACTACTGGGGTTGATTCATTTGACCGAAATTCTTCTAGGCACTGCCCCAACATGGCCACAGACTGAAGCAATTAAAAAATAAATGATGAAAGATAAAATCCTAGATGTCACTGCTGTTATTTCTTCTTTACCACTTTTTTTTTTACAGTTGTATATATTGTTTTTGTTTTTTTTTATTCTTAGATTGTTGATGGTGGAATATTATCGATGCTAAGTCGTATGTTACAATTTGATGACGTCCGCGAGCAATGCTCAGCTGCAAGGATTCTGTGGACGTTAATGTTTGATGAAAATGTGCACGAAAGGTTAATAAATGATGAACAAGCGTTGGTAACTCTACTGGAATCTCTCAAAGACAACAAAGACAAACTAGTCAGTGCAAATGTTAAAGGGGTGTTGTGGTTATTAAATGGAGCAACACAAGTAACGGAGGTTGACAGTAAGATTTTTCATTTCTTTCTCACTTTCATTTCTGTTTAATGCTTTTTTAAAAAAACTAAACAGATTATGAGATTAAAAATATTGAGTTTTATTTGGATGGTTAAAATCTTATTATTTATAATTCTATAGAAAATTCAAAATTCGGTTTAAAATTCAAAATTCTATTTAAAATTTAAAATTCAGTTTGATATTCATAATTTTGTCTAATTTTATAATTCTATTTAAAATTCAAAATTCTATTTCAAATTTATAAAATGGGTGATTCTGTGACAGACCAGTGTCCCATCTAAGTGGGGAAATATATGCGCCAAAAAAAACTAACAGACTTATGAGTCTGTCTGACTTGAGAAGCAGGACGTTTATTCAAATTATTCTTCTTGAAATCCATTTGCTGACATTTTGTTTTGTAAAAAAAAAATTATTATTTCCAAAATTAAAAAAAAAAAATAAAAATCCAATCCCAAAATGAAATTCCTGTTTTTTTTTTCTCTTTTTTCTTTTGTTGTTTCCAGAGGAGACGGTCCGTGCAAGAGCAAAGACACATGTTTTTATCAGTTACTCAGTGGTAGACAAAGAAAGTGTATGGAGAATCCGAGACAGGTTAAAGGTTGGTTTCCACTTCAGATCTTACTGTTGTTACTTTTGTTGATCAGCCCTGAGTCAGCCTTGAGTCAACCCTGTGTCAACTTGCTTCAATAATTGCTTTTAGTTGGAGGAATTTGGAATGGAGCGGAGGGCAGAGGATGGATTTAGAGAATATAAGCGACACTGTAATGTTATCTCTCCCTTTTTATTACACAGAATAGAGTAGAGAAGCAGTGCTGACTGATTGGCAGTCTTTAGATTGGTAAGTTTGGTGGTAGGGAACTGCTGTAATGTGTGTGTGTGAGGAAATGGTAGCAGTGTGTTTGTGGATAACTAACTGTGCTGCATTGCCTGTAGGAATTTATAGGATGTTAGTAAAGGAAGGCTTACTAATCAATCAGATTGCGAAGGAAATCAATATCTACTAACTACAGATCACTATATACTCACTTACTCACTTGTGTGTCTGCCTAATTTTGCAGGCAGCAGTAAAATGGCAAAAGTTGATGAAGAATTTGGTTAAAGGGAAATAAATCTCTGATTCCATTTTGATAAATCTGATAACAACAATTCTAATCTTTAATTTTCTAAAACAGATAAAGCAAAACCATGAACCTATTACTTTTAGTTTCTCACTATAATTATATTAATTATTGAGGATGGACGCTTTTAGTGGGTGAAGTTCTATTTACATTTAATTAAAACCAAAAACAACCACATTATTTCCTAATACGGTAATCACAGTTTCACTACACATTCCCCAAATCATTTCTCTTTGGTGAAATTCTTCAATAAATTCTATCCTAGTAATACTGGTAATACTGCAGTATTAATGTCTAGGCCATTAATATGTATGTATGTATACATATATATATATATATATATATATATATATATATATATATATATATATATATAAGATGATAAGAGTGAAAAAACTACTCTGGAGCGAACACGTTACAATGAAGTAGAGAAATTTGAAAAGACAACACGAAACCAGTTATTTCTCAAAATACAATGTTTATATACCAAAAAGATTTTATAAGATTTTTCTGACATAATTTAAATATATACTTTAACCATGTAACACAAGCCTTCTGTAGTTTTTTCACTCTTATTATCTTTTATACATCCAACCACGTGCTTTCACATACCAACTTTCTCATATATATATATATATATATATATCTTTTATCCCTCTCTTCTACTGGTTTTAGTCATTAGACTGTGGCCATGCTGGGGCACCGCCTTGAGGAATTTTTGTCGAATAAATCAATGCCAGTACTTGTATAATTTTTAAGCCTGGTACTTATTGTATCAGTTTCTTTTGCTGAACTGCTAAGTTACAGGGATGTAAACACACCAACACCAGTTGTAAAGCAGTGGTGGGGGGACAAACATAGACACAAAAGCACACATGACAGGGTTCTTTCAGTAAAAAAAGCACCCACTACACTCTCGGAGTGGTTGGTGTTAGGAAGGGCATCCAACTGTAGAAAAACCTTGCCAGATCAGATTGGTGCCAGGTGAGGCCTCCTGGCTTGCCAGTCCCCAGTCAAACCGTCCAACCCATGCCAATATGGAAAGTGAGTGTTAAACGATGATGATGATGATAATGATGATGATGATGACGCACCATGTTACAACCAAACCCACGTCACATTGATGATAATCACTATTACTTTAGTAACATGCTATGTGTGTGTGTGTGTGTGTGTGTGTGTGTGTAAGGGAATTTGCATTTTCCGTATCTTCACATGCATCCACTGTTTGTAAACAGTGAGCCTTGTTGTTGTTGGTGTTACTTACATGCCATCCAGTATGTAAGTTCGTCCCAGTTTCTCGACACGTCTCAACATGTTATGCTGTCTTTCTAAACAAACGGCTCATTCACGCAGTGTCAATCATCTGTTTTCATTTCTGCACATAATAATTAGCTCTTTTGAAAACAAGTGGGGTGAAGTGCGTTGGGTGAATTGGCAACAGGAAATGTACTTAGCCATTGAGTTCTCTGTTCTGGCATAATTTCATGTGACCCACGTGACAACAACGACAACAATGTCAATAATGGTGATGACGATGATGATGATGACGATGACAATGATGATGATGACAACAAAGATCTTGGTCATTGCCTCCATGAGACCCAACACTCAAAAGAAGCTCAGCCACTTTGCTTCCATGAGGCCCAATGCTCAAAAGGACACCCTGTTAATGACACCCTGACTCAGCTCCACATGACTTAAAGTTGTGTGGGTATGTAGGACACACCCATCTCATCAGATGTCAGGTGAAGACTGAGAGAGAGTTAAGACAAATCCAAGATGGCTTCTAGGTGTTGAGCCTCTGTTGGTCAACTCAGGTTACTTAACAGCAATGTTGTGAAAGCAACACCATCTATTTTTCTTTATTCTTAGGTCCATATGAAATTGCAGTTTAGGTGTGAGAGGTCAGATACGGTCAGTTTGAATATAAAACAGGGAGAATATTTAGGCCAGTGGCTGATTTGAATGCTCAAGGGTTCAGGCTTTATTTATCCACACCAAAAATAACCGAATGCAGAGCTGACCTCAGCCGGATTTGAACTGAGGTTGTTGACTGCCATAACAGATACTGCATGGCACTATATACTTGATTGTCTGACAACTCAGTTCATTTGTTTTGGGGAAACAATCTGAATTGATTATGTTTTGTTTGGGGTTTGTTTGTTTTTCTTTCAGTAAACTTAGCATGTTTTCTCTTGTCAAAGCAATTAAGTTAATTGTTATGCAAATGAGTTGAGCTAGGCAGACAGTTAATTGCTTTGTCAGTAAGATATTTACCTTCTATGAATTTCCAGTTGAAGCAAATCAAAAAAGCAAAAATCTGTGACAGCGAAAATTATTCAATAAAGTTATATGTATGTTTAACCCTATAACATTTAAACTGTCCAGATCCAGCCTCTCACACCTACCTACAATGTCATTCTAAAAACAAACAGTCATATCATTGAAATCTTGAAGCTACGAGACAATGCTGAAAGGTTAAAAGTGTATGCCATAGATGAGACAAGAATACAGACATTTTGAAAAAATTTTCCCTTTTTAAAAAGATTTAAAAGAGTTTGAATTTCTGTTTCCCAGGAGAAGAGTTTTGCTACTTGACATGTTAAGCTCACATCTTCCTATAACTGGGTAAGTTTATTCAAATGGATAAAATTTAACAGTTTTGAGGCGAAATATAAAAGTAAACTGATTTACAGAGAGGTGATAGTGTGATATTTACCATTCTACTAATTCCTCATCATCATTATCATTATCATCATTGTTTAACATCCATCTTCCATACTGGCTTGGGTTAAATTGTTCAACAGGATCTGACAAATGGGAGAACTGCACCAAGCTCTGATGCCTGGCATGGCTTCTTTGACTGGATGCCCTTCCTAGTACCAACCACTAGCCATTAGTTCATTTAGCTAAAAAGAAAGCAATTTTTATTTCTTCATACAATATGCAGAAAACACCACCAAGTAGCACTTTGTATACTTATTATAAATACAGTATGTTCTCTCATACATGTAAAAAATAAGTTGAAAATCTTCAAGCCATGAATATTATACCAAAAAAAATCAACAGGTGCAGGAATGGCTGTGTGGTAAGTAGCTTGCTTACGAATCACATGGTTCCAGGTTCAGTCCCACTGCATGGCACCTTGGGCAAGTGTCTTCTACTATAGCCTCGGGCCGACCAAAGTCTTGTGAGTGGATTTGGTAGACAGAAACTGAAAGAAGCCCGTCGTATATATGTGTGTGTTTGTGTGTCTGTGTTTGTCCCCCCGACATCGCTTGACAACTGATGCTGGTGTGTTTACGTCACCCGTAACTTAGCGGTTCGGCAAAAAGAGACCGATAGGATAAGTACTAGGCTTACAAAGAATAAGTCCTGGGGTCAATGTGCTCGACTAAAGGCGGTGCTCCAGCATGGCCGCAGTCAAATGACTGAAACAAGTAAAAGAGTAAAAGAGAGAGATGAAATCTCCCTCTTTGAGTATTTAAAAATCTAAAAGTGATAAGGGAGATAACTCCAAGAAAAGCATTTGAAGCTTGTGATTGGATTGTTAGGTAGAAACTGAAAGAAGCTCATCACACACACACACACACACACACATACACACACACACACACACACACACACACGTCCTTCAAGGGATAAACAATATAAACTGGTGTGAAACTGGTGAAAAGTAACGACCATTTATTGTTCGTGTTGTTATTGTTGTTGCCATTTAAGCAGAGATTAGCCCTGATCAATCTAAACCTACGACCAAAAGCATTTCAATTAGTATTATTCTGGTGAGTGGGGGGGGGGGGGGCAATTCAACGTGTGTCCTTCCTGTTCAAAAGATGGCAAGTATGATTCGAGGAAGCTGTGTTGCTGCTGCTGCGGTTGTTGTTTAATCTCAACTGACCTATGACCAACAACATTCCAACAGTGACCATCCCATCTTTTAATCAAAAACTAATGTTTCTCGCTTTTTGTTGATGTTTAGCACCCGGTCAGCCCCTGATCAGGCAGATCGATAATCAAGAGTGTTCCAATGGTGACCATCTAAACTTTTTGTTTCCAGGCATGATGCATCTAGAACTATATTATCTTAAATGTCTTTCCCACGGAGCCATTACAAACTGTGGTACCTATTACAGCTAGGTGGACTGGGCTGTTGAAAGTTAAATGTAAATTGCTAGTGACACAATAAAACCCCAACAACAGGATGTAAAATTTTAATCTAATTAGCTGGCTGCTTGGTAGAGAGAATTTACTATGCCAAGTATGGCTCTGGCCATACTGGAGTACTGCTAAACAGTAAATAAAGAAAATTCTGGGAGGCAGGGTGGAGCTTAGTTAGATAGAATCAGTATTAGATGCCAAGATATACTGTGTTGACCAACCTAGTGGAGTTGTCAAAGATAGGAATCTTGTGGCGGTGGCAACAATACTGACAGCGATGACTGCTGCTGTGATGACAATGACAGCAACAACAACAACAATTATGTTAATGAGAAGAACAATTGGCAACAGTGTCGGGGTAACTTCTGAGAAATTCTGTCATTCTAAATAACATTTTTGAAAAACATAAAATCTGTAATTACATGGAAGAAAGGAAGTAAACCACTTTGAATAATCAGAGAGGTCAGGTGACATTTCAACATCTTTCAGTCTATAATCATAGGGTCAGGGCTAGGGGGAGAAATTTCTCTCCCCCCAGTTTATCTTTTATCTTTTACTTGTTTCAGTCATTACACTGTGGCCATGCTGGGGCACTGCCTTGATGAATCTTTTTAAGGAATGAATTGACCCCAGTGTTAATAATTTTTTTTTTCTAAGCTTGGTACTTATTTTATCAGTCTCTTTTGCTGAACCACTAAGTTACAGGGACGTAAACACACCAATACCACATATCAAGCAATGGTGAGAACAAACACAAAGACACACCCACATACATATATATATACATGGTGGGCTTCTTTCAGTTTCCTTCTACCAAATCCACTCACAAGGCTTTACGGATAGCATGGTCCTTGTACTGGTCAAAATATGCAATGTGCTCACAAATGCAAGTGGTCTGTTGATATGAACCAAAAGGTCATCCAGTGCCATGAACAAGCCCTGCTAGACAAGAACAATGGCAAATGTAAAGCTGTTGGAAAAAGACAATTTATTGAGATTACTAAGATGTGGCAGCTACGAGAGTCGAATATAAAGGTTATCCCTACTGTCATCAGAGCATTGGGTTCAATACCACCCAATCTGAAAAAAAGACATCTGGAAACCTTAGAAATACCCTACAATCTAGGTGTATTGCAAAAGTCGACATTACTTGGAACTGCACGAATATTGCATAAAGTAGTGTCAGTCTGAGGTCCTTGTTGTGACTAGACAAGCAATACAAACCTCCGGTAGGCACAATATTTTTAATCAATAACCTCACAATATTGTATACTGTGCAACGTCTATAATAATAATAATACTTGTGAGTAGCACCTATGGTTTTGACCTTATGCATGAACATGCTCACATATATACACACACCCACTTATACGCTACCAAGTAGTCATTTCTTGTTTTCACCCCTCCTCCTCTGTCTGGTCTTTGAGTATAATATCAGCTTAAACAGTTGTCATTGTTTGTTTTCTCAATGACTCTTTCAATAGATCAAATCCAACTCAACAGAGCAACTGGAGCAGAAATATGTCACAAAGGGATCTCAAAGCCAGCTGCTTTCAATGCAATGTTTTTGATTTTGTAGCAGGTCAAATGACACGTTTATCCAGTTACTAAAGTTGTAAATTTAGAAAAAGCTCACAAAGCACACACATACACACATACACACACACAATGAAATGTGTAGGACTTGATAGATATACATAAATCATATAAATACAGGAAAATTTTTAATAGCCACTCAATAAAAAATACCATATAACTTCTACAAATTTTTAGCAGATGTAGACACATGGAGATGCTTCTTTTATTGAATTGAAGGGCACACACATTCTGGATTGCGTCTTGTAGACTGTTTTGTGTTCTAAACCTGTTGTATTTTTTGAGCTCTCTACAATCGGGTGGTGGGGAAGGATCATAATTCTTGATTTCATTTCTTTTTTCTCAAACCATTTTTTGCACCAACTTTCTTCATGTTTTTTCCATGTTTTTCTTATTTTCTTACTGACCAACATCTTTGATTTTTAAAAAATTATATACAATGCATAAACATAGCCTGAAAAGTTACTCTATGTCTGTTCAAGTATCATAACAGCATGAAACTATTAGTAGCTCTTTCAGTCGTATATTTAATTTGATTAATATATATATATATATATATATATATATATATATATATATATAGATATAGATATAGATATAGATATATATACACACACACACATATATATATATATATATATATATATATATATATCCTTTAAGTTTGTATACAGGAAACATTTTGAATCATCATCATCATCATCATCATCGTTTAACATCCTCCTTCCATGCTGGCATGGGTTGGACGGTTTGACAGGGGCTGGCCAGGCAGGAGCCTGCACCAGACTTCTGTGTCTGTTTTGGCATGGTTTTTACAGCTGGATGCCCTTCCTAAGCCCCTATTTTTTATGCCAGCCTAGTGATATCTACTGGCAATACTACTTTTTGGGGTGGGGGTCATACGAAGATGTACCAATATATAGCATATAGCACATGAAAATAGTGGTTGTTATTTTGTTTAATTGCTTAAACGTTCTCCCCTTGGTCTATTATATGCTGGAGGTGGTCAGTGTTTGAAACAGAAAAATACTGACTGCCTTTAGCACATAACAGAATGAGGGAAGAGCATAAACTATCAACCAAAATAACAACCATGCCATTTCCCATGCCATTATACCATTATACCATCAAAATGATGAAAAGGACATTTAAGAAAATATTATTTATTAACTCAGACAATGAACTTCAACAATTGATGACTTGCTGACCGGACGGACGGACCACTTCTGAATTAATTGAGAAGACATCTATTGTGACGGAGATGAAACCAAAGGACTCTTCTGCCCATCCTGACATCTGCATACTCAAGTATCAAAACAAATCCAACATCACCACACACACCTCCATCTCCTTATAACTACCATTCTTTCCTCCATTTCCATCACATTCTACTCCTCCCCTCCCCACCTCAGTTCAAGGGTCTTGTCCTGAGAGTTACTTGGACACCAGCTGTAAAAACTCTTTCAGGCCTTGTGCCTATAGTAGAAAGGATTATCATTGTCGTCATCAGCGTTGCTGTCATCATTGTCATCGTCATCATTGTCGTCATCGACAGTGGTGGTGATGACGACACTGATGATATGTAACTCTATATAATAATGTTATTGATTTATGTACAAAAGAATACAAATAATAACAACATCTGGAGTTAGTATGAAATAATTAAAGCTAAGAGTTAATTGAGTTGGAAAAAATATATTGGTTTTAAAATTAAAAAAAAAAAATAATAAACATTGTCAGGTAGCAATAAAGGTGGCACTCACGTGTTACTTCAGGAAGGTGTCACTTTTTCTGATGCCATGCTTCCTACAGGAATATATATCTCTCACCATCACTCATTACGACCACCTCTACTTCTTCTCCAACCATCTCTGCTCACACTCTTATGAAACTGCCCCCCCCACCTCTATTCCCTGCCCCTGCTCACTCACCCTCTCCAATCCTCTGTGACACTTCACTTATTTCCACCCTCCACTCTTCCTCAAGAGTACATTCCAACACATCACCACCATCATCAGTGTCTTCTACTATAGGCTCAGACTGACCAAAGCCTTGTGAGTGGATTTGGTAAATGGAAACTGAAAGAAGCCTGTCCATGTGAGCGAAACTGAGCTCTAGAAGCACTGTGTGTCCCAAGCACACTTAACAAGAAAAGCTCTCTCACACTCAACCACAACAAACGAAACCACAACAAACCAAACCACAACAAACCAAACCACATCACTTCTCTTGGTCCTGTATCATTGCTATCCGCTAGCTTCTGACCTGCGTGTTCCACCCACACCCACGCCCTGTCTCACCATATCGTGGCATATGCCCAGCACTTTGCTACCATCTCTATTCTACTGTCTCCCCCCTCTCTCTCTCTCCTTCTCTTGCACTTCCCACATACACACACAACCTTCTGGCATTGTACTGAAAATTCCAGAATTCTCTTATCTTTCATCACCTTAATTTTTTTCACCCAAAATTCCCACATTCCAGAAATTCCCCCCCCCCCCCCCGACAATGGTATTTTATTCTGTGTCATGAGACACCACCTAAACATTTCAGTTAGTTCATTGCTCATTTATAGGTGGACATCATTGTTTTTTTATAGTGTAAGCTATCACGTGTGATATGTAACAGAACAATGAATGAATTTTTAACAGCTAAAAAGAGGCAAGAGTCGACTTTCATAAAATATACACCAAACAAAATCAGTTCAGAATTCAATCTGGAATGATCAAAGAAATGGAATTTATTTCCAGATCTGTTGCAATAAAGCTTTCGTTTCTGACAGCTAAGACATGGATATGGTTGTGTGGTTAAGAAATTTGCTTCCACTGCACAGCAACTAGGGGAAGCAGTGGCAGATGCCAGAGCGTTGCCTAAGCAACACCCTTTTTAGCCGAGCTGACACCTAAAAAATTGGAACCAAGGATTTTTGGGCAACAGTCAAGGAAAAGGAAGTCAACGTTTACTTGAATAATTTTTTCAAATCTTTTGGGCAACACACATATATATATACACCTGTTGTATGGAATATGCATACAGCTACATGTCCCTTAGGACTGAAGGAGAATGCGCCAAGATCAGGTTTAATATTTCTGATACAGGTGAGAACAAAGGAGGAAGTTGTGATCACACAAGAAACCCAACCTGAATATTTGTGACAATATATGTTTTACTTAATGTCAGCCGAACACTGGATGGATTATGTTCAGCTACCATGGGGAGACGAAAATATTGAAGTTTCAAGAAAAACCATTCTTTGAAAAGAGGGGAAAATTGTTTTTAAATGTTTTGTGGTAGCACCAAGAAGTCTGCTACGATTCTAGATGAAAGTTAGAAGATCCTAATTGGTCAATGTATTTATTAGCATTCTAACTTCTCTTTTCTTTCAGGAAGAAGGTTACCAGTTATGGATAGATGTTGACTGTATGGGGCCTTCGAATTTACAAGCCATGGCTAGTGGTATAGAAAACGCTGCTGTTGTCTTAATTTGCATGTCTGAGAAATACAAACAAAGCCCTAGCTGTCGTACAGGTGAGAAGCGAAACTCATAGAATATAAAATATACTATAACTGACAGGAAAATTACAGAACACACCATAATCATCATAATCATCATCATGATTAAATGTTTGTTTTCCATGCTGGTATGGGTTGGATGTTCTGACAGGAGCTGGCAAGGCCAGGAGCCACACCAGGTTCCAGTTGTCTGTTCTGGCATGGTTTCTACAGCTGGAGGCCCTTCCTAATGCCAACCACTTTACAGAGAGTGTTGGGTGCTTTTTATGTGGCACCAGCACCAATGCTTTACGTGTGACACCAATGGGGATGCTGTATCTGTGACACTAGCTTGATTGCTTTTTACGTGGCACCAGCACACCATATGGTCATCATTATCATCAGCATCATCATCATCATCATCATATATATTTTAGTGGTTTCAATTAATTGTGTGCAGCAATGCTGAGGTACGACCTGCAAGGGTAGACAGAAACTGTACTGAAGCCCAACAGGTCGGTTGTATCTGTAATTCAAAAGGTACGACCTTCTCACATATGTAAGTTTTGCTGATTCTGGCTAAGAATTAAGTTGCAGAAATATGAAGGGTGGGGTTAGACAATGATATCAACTAAGCCTGCCCCTAAAATCTCCAAGCTTTCTGCCTAAATTGCTTTTGAATTTAGGCACAAGGCCAGCAATTTCAGGGGACATGCTAAGTCAGTTATATCCACCCCAACTGGTTCAACTAGTACTTTTCTCAACTCCAAAAGGACGGAAGACACAGTTGGCCCCAGGAGTACTTGAATTCAGGATGTAAAGACAGGTGAAATTCCACTGAACTATTCTGTCAGCTCACCACCTGGCCTTATGTATCAAATTAAAAAGCCACATTAATCCTTCAGCATTTAAACCTGCCATATCCGGCCCAAATATTCTAGCCATTTTATATCCAAACTGGCCAAATCCGGTTTCTCACACCTACCCTACAATGTCATTCTAAAAATAACCACTCACCTCATCAAAATCTCAAAGCTATGAGATAATGCAAGATTAATTGAAACAATGTGGATTAATAAGCATTACATGCGGTAGAATACTCTGAATGCTAAAGGATTTAGTGATTATCACAGACAGTGTCAACTTCTTGACAAAATCATAAGAAAAATCTTATGGTTTTTTTCTCATTTTTCTTTGTTAAAGATTTTTACTTCATTACTTTTCTGCAACATTTAAAGAAATTAATTGCTTTTCTTTTTCTTTAAATTATTTCAGAAGCTGAATACACATTTCGATTACGTAAAGACTACATTCCAATGATGATGCAGAAAAAATACAATCCAGATGGTTGGCTTGGTACCATGCTTGGAGCAAAATTGTTCTTTGATTTTAGTGGGAAGTACCCTTTTGAGAAGAGTTTTGGTGGACTTATAAAAGAACTTCGTGGACGTGGACAATATTCACCTGGTGATGCTCAAGGTTTGTGAAGAAATATCATTGTTGACCCAAACTTTAGAATGTATTGTATCTGCTGCATCAGTATATATGATGTCTTTAGAAAAATCTGCTATAGTATTCTTCCATTTAATGCATCCATTTTGGTTACCATCTTTCTATTGAAATACACTGCTTTTTATCATCATCATCTTCGATTGATGTCCGTTTTCCATTATATATATATATATATATATAGATATGCAGGGCAGGGAATCGTCAATTAGTAATAAAATTAATAATCAACAATTTTGCCGGGTAGCTCAGTATGAAAAAACCTTCTTCGGTAAAAATTTATAATCATAAATATATAGGGATTGACAGTAACCTGCTTCTCCAACATACTGAGAATTTCGAAATAGCAGTCAAAGAACTACTGATTTCAAAACTACAAATTATTACTCCAGATTGATAGCGATATCTTTGATACACACAGAACAAAAAACAGTAGAGAAGAGTAAAAAACACTTGCCTTTAGTTAATTTAGTACAATTGTTTCACAGTTAAGAGTAAAATACTCTATTCTGATCTTCAGCTAAATATTCTAATAAATTTGTTAATGTCTAAATAACTCACGTTAATTTTGACCATGTGAACATCAATACCACGTGAGGAAGACGTTAAGAAATTTATCGGCCAGTAAGTTCAAAATCCCTCGCCCTAATGAATTTCAATTCAGTGTGCATCAGAAATAGTCCTGCACAGGAAAGAGACTCGTACGAATTCCTGTGGTTAAACTATCCACCTTAGAGTTATTATTAAAATATAGATATGCAGGGCAGGGAATCGTCAATTAGTAATAAAATTAATAATCAACGATTATAAATTTTTACCGAAGAAGGTTTTTTCATACTGAGCTACCCGGCAAAATTGTTGATTATTAATTTTATTACTAATTGACGATTCCCTACCCTGCATATCTATATTTTAATAATAACTCTAAGGCGGATAGTTTAACCACAGGAATTCGTACGAGTCTCTTTCCTGTGCAGGACTATTTCTGATGCACACTGAATTGAAATTCATTAAGGCGAGGGATTTTGAACTTACTGGCCGATAAATTTCTTAACGTCTTCCTCACATGGTATTGATGTTCACATGGTCAAAATTAACGTGAGTTATTTAGACATTAACAAATTTATTAGAATATTTAGCTGAAGATCAGAATAGAGTATTTTACTCTTAACTGTGAAACAATTGTACTAAATTAACTAAAGGCAAGTGTTTTTTACTCTTCTCTACTGTTTTTTGTTCTGTGTGTATCAAAGATATCGCTATCAATCTGGAGTAATAATTTGTAGTTTTGAAATCAGTAGTTCTTTGACTGCTATTTCGAAATTCTCAGTATGTTGGAGAAGCAGGTTACTGTCAATCCCTATATATTTATGATTATATATATATATATATATATATATATATATATATATATATATATATATATATATATATATATGCAGTTTCCATCTACCAAATCCACTCAAGGTTTTGGTCGGCCTGAGGCTATAGTAGAAGACACTTGCCCAACGTGTCACACCTATATTAATAAAAATTTTTGAAAATATATAAAAACTAAATAAATTATTAGTCTGGTCTTTTCTGTCTTCCCACGTGGCTGACCAACTTACCATTGTGTGGAACCAATGAAGAATTTATGACAAAAGACCACTAAAGTGTCTTTTATGAACTGCAGACTTTTGCAAGAAACAAACATCCCCATTTTCTTTAATCTATGTATTAAAGTTATTCTCTCTTTATTCTTCAGTTGATGGTGCTGAGGACCAAACTAACAAAGCCGGAACTTCAACAGAGAATTCAGGAAACGAACAGCAATCACCTTCTAAGAAAATCTCCATCGATCATCTTGTCAATGACATTGGTGCTTTGTCTCCAATAGTGGAAATGACAAATGACGAAATTGCATCTTGGCTTCATTATCACAAATTGGCTGAGTAGTGATGTTTTTACAGTTTTGTTAATGTTATCCTTTTGTAGAATCGCTTTCTTAACTGGCGCTCCATCAGTTATCATGATGGAAGTTTCACTTGATCCAATTAATGGAACAATCTACTCATGAGACACTCCACAGACACACGTACTTTTAACATAGTTCTCAGGGAGATTTAGCGTAACACAGAATGTGACAAGGTGGGCCCTTTGAATTATAGAGACAACTCATTTTTGCCAGCTGAATGAACTGGAGCAATGTGAAATTAAATGTCATGCTCAAAGACCCAATATGCCACCAAGAATCGAACTCACAAGCTTATGAGTGAGAGCCAAACAACCTTACCACTAAGCCATGTGACTTCAAAATATCTTAACAAAAACACTGATACAAGCAGTGCGGGGGGGGCAGAGGTTTTAGCAATGAGAAATGATAGGTTAATGGTGATCTGCCTTATTATAGGTTCCATTATTTTGTGACCTTTGTGACAAATCATTATCTTTTCTCTTTGATTGTTCTCTTCCAAAACCTTTCATAAATTATTCAGTTTTGTGCAAGATTGTCCAACATACACCTTTCCCTATATACTTTGTGTATTTTAGGAGCATAACCGAATTATTGCAGATAAATTTTAGCACCAAAATCTTATATGGACTCCTAAGGGTCGTGTGGACCCTGATTGAAAACCACTGCTCTAGTTTCTATCCATTGTCAGATACAGTCAAAGAGTTTGCTAGGTTTCTTACCATTATTCTAATTTTGTTAATTGCAGATACAGTGAGGCTTTTTCTCAGTTTGATGGCAAAATGTTATTTCAGCTGAGTGAGATGAAAAAAGAGGTAATTCTTTATATCATATACATACATATATATATAACCCAATACAAGGAAACAGGCTCCTCTTGGAGGGATGGAAACATTCAAGTTTAACTGGTTCGTTATCCAATATTCTTTTATTTGTTTCAGTCATTTGACTGTGGTCACGCTGGAGCACCGCCTTTTAGTCAAAGAAATCGATCCCAGGACGTATATATATACATCCTGGGGTCGTATATGTAAATATATATATATATATATATATATATATATATATGTATATATACGATGGGCTTCTTTCAGTTTCCATCTACCAAATCCACTCACAAAGCTTTGGTCGGCCCGAGGCTATAGTAGAAGACACTTGCCCAAGGTGCCACGCAGTGGGACTGAACCTGGAACCATGTGGTCAGTAAGAAAGCTACTTACCACACAGCCACTCGGATTTCTTTCAGATCCACTCACAAGGCTCCAGAACTATAGTAGAAAATACTTGCTTAAGGTCCTTCACCACAAAATCATGTGGTTAGCAAATGAACATCTTTAACCATACAACAATGCCTGCACTTCATGACTTATTAAGATAAAAAAAACTTTGGAATCCATAAATGGATTACTTATTGGGACAAAACTAGTTGACAAATTAATATGATATAATCATTTACTCGCTTGAATTCAGTCAGAAGTGAAAAATCAATGATAGAGCTGTGTTTTGCTTATGAAATTTTATTAATCCACTAGCAGCTAAGCCCAGTTTCACCCAGTCAGTTTGGAAGATGTGGCTATAAAACCTGCTCTGTGTATCAGCATTTGATTTGTTTGGGCATGCTTACGTTGCCCAACCAAAATTCAACCAAATCAAAAAATAAACCCAAATATTAAGCAAGCAAAGATGAACCATCCCACTTCCATTGCGCGCACACATGCACACACGCACAAACATACACACACATATACATTCACATACCGCCCTTTTACATACACACACATATATTCACACAGAGTTGAAACGCTGTTTGATTTATTTTTTCAGCATGCAATTTTCATCATCCCACTACCAAATATGACATCACCTCTTCCTTCTTTATTCATCTATCACCCCTTCCTTTCTCATTCATAAACACAAGAGTATTATTACAGTAGATTATCTCGGTAACCATGGGAGCTATGAAAAAATACACAGCCCAGCAACACCACCGGATCATTCTACATATCTGTGTAATTTCTCGCGCAATTCCACCCAGCCGTTTGACCGTGAATCCCAAGATAAGAAAGAAACACCCATGTCAAATTTATATGTATAAATTTTATTAACAATCTTTTGTAAATTCATTTTTGTATTTTGCAGGCTCCTGAATATTTTTATCAATGCATGGAGAAGAAAATGAACATGTCTTTGGTGGATACTCTTCGATTTACGGCAGCTTTGGCATCAATAAAGAAATAGAAATATCCACAAAAGTTCTTACCATTTTCATCGTTTCCACACAGTCATTGAAGAGACAAGCAGTGCTGTGACCAAACAGCTCGCCTCAACTAACTGCCTCGAGGAAGTGACTTCACAGCATTGGAGAAAATAACGAACCATGACCTCAAAAGGTGTCCAGAAAAATAAAATTTGTTAAAAGATATATTTATTTTCAGTGAAACAGAGTTTACTAAGAGAAGTGGTCTGTATTTATTTGGTCAAACGGAAGAGTTTAAAGTGACAAAATTTACATGCGTTATTAATTATCGGTTTGTATAATTCATTGGTATTATTGAAGACTTAAGATTGAAGACTAAGTGCTGTTTGTATACATATCAATGAATATACATTCACGTGTATTTGCAGAGATGTGTTCAAATATATACTAATAATTCATATATGTAACACACAAAATATATATTTATTTACGTAAATGCATGGAAAATTTGGGGAAAACTATGTTGAAAAAAATAACAATATGCAAAAAGAAAATAACAACATATATTTATTTCTATTTATTTCAGTTTAATTACGGCTAAATTTTAAAATTTACATTTAAATTTTAGTCTGGAAAACTCAATGATCAGTTTAAAAATTCTAAAAAAAAATTAATTAAATAAAAATAAAATCACAAAACATTGATCTGATTGGAAGTATCTTTGGTTACTTGTTCAATGGACAAATAATTTTATTAGAAAAACTTTAAAGACTGAATTTTTGCAAATTTTTCTAAGGAAAAAGTAAGAAACAATTTCATTATTGTTTAAGTATTCATGAAAATGGATGGCATTTCTGGAGTTATTTGTTAATTATTTTTTTACCATTCAACTGTTAATTTGTAAATTGAAACTGTAAGTTTAATTTCACTGAAAAGTCTCAGAGTATTATCTAAACGGTCAGGTTTTGATTAACCTAAACAGAATAATTATAGGAAATATTAAAAAATATTTAAATTTAATGAAGGATGATGGGTATTTACTACAAAGATAGATAAACAAATAAATAAAACCTCTAAATTATGTAGTCATCTTCATCAAAAGTGTAATTTGGGTTTTTCCTTTGAGAAGATGTGTTGGCCATATTTTACTATAAACGTTGATTGGTCCAAAGATTTTCCTGTTTGTGTTACATAAAGAATATATTGTTGGATAATTGAATGGTGAATTGTTCTGTTTTTATAACCTATTAAAATAATAAACTTTGGAATCCATTAATGGATTATTTATAGAAACAAATCTAGTCAAAGAGTTGTTTATTGATGTAACTATGTTTGTTGTTTACCTCCTTTAGAAATGAACAAGAAAGAGAAAGATATAGCTCTGGTTTGATTTTGTCGGGATTTTTTCACGTGAAGTTTTAAAAAGTATTTGATATTTCCCTCCCACCAATTTGCATATTACAAAGAATTCAGATGAACACAAAACCTGTTTGTCTAGTTTATTTTACATCCACAAAATTCTTAATCAAGTACTGAACAAGGAGGATTGAAAATGTGGTTGCTCTCTCAATGTTGTCTCGTCCTATTACAAATTAATGTTTACAGAAACAGATATTACCATCTCTCTGTTACACACCAGAGTTATTGCCCTTTGTGTATTGTCAGACCATCATCATCACCATTGCTATCACCATCTTCATCGTTATTATTCAACATCTGTTTTCCATTTCCATGCTGGCATGGGTTGGATGGTTCGACTGGGGTCTGGGAAGCCAGGGGGCTGCACCAGGCTCCAGACTGATCTGGCAGAGTTTCTACAGCTGGATGCCCTTCCTAACACCAACCACGCTGAGAGTGTACTGGGTGCTTTTTACATGCCACCGGCACAGTGCCAGAGGAGGCTGGCAACAACCACGATCGGTTGGTGCTTTTTACATGCCACCAGCACAGAAGCCAGTCAAGGCGATGCTGATATCGGCCACATTCGGATGGTGCTTTTTATATGCTACTGGCATGGGGATGACAACTACAATTTCCATTTGATTTTGATTTCAATGGTATTGTTATAACAATATAATACAGAGTCAAACAAACATGACTCCAGCCATGACGAGACATCTGAAAGAGTTGATATCAAGATTATTTATTCACAAGGGATGCATATCCAACACACATGGTCTTCGTAATTCGTACGTCTTGCCTGTCCCTCTTCTTTATGATAACGTAGTCGATGAGGTGCCAGTGCTTTGAGCAGAGATGCACCCATGACGTTCTGTTGCGGATGGGGAGGTTAAAGATGGTGTTGGTGATCATGAGGCCATGCTCTGCACAGGTCTGGAGGAGTAGCAGACCGTTGCTGTTGCAGTTGTCAACCCCATGTTTCCCAATCACTCCTTCCCAGGAGACACTATCACGACCAACTCTCGCATTGAAGTCACCTAGAAGGATGAGTTTGTCTGCGCGGGGAGCCACGGTGATGACAGAGCTCAAGTCTTCATAGAACTTGTCCTTGGTGTCATTTGGATTCATCATAGTGGGGTCATGGGCGCTGACAATGGTGGTGTACTGCTGTCCACAACAAAGAGGGAGTCTCATCGTCATTAGGCGATCCTTCATACCTTTTTGAAGACCAACCAACTTGCCAGCCAATGTCGACTTAACTGCAAAGCCAACTCCAGCCTCTCTTCTCTCTTCAGGTCCACATCCACTCCAAAAGAAAGTGTACCCTGCACCTTTTTCTTGTAGTTCGCCTTCGCAGAATGCTGGACAGATCACCGCCTTGTTGTATCCAAACTCAGCCCAAGAGATGACCACAAAATAGCAAAGCACCAAAACGCTTGAACATTGGCAAGCAGGATAGCAACATCAAGCAAGCTATTTACCAATTCATTGGAGCAACGCTTGGACCCCATTGTGCTACACGGCAAGGATATTGAGGAAGCCTGGGCTGCACTCCGGCACCGGCAACAACCAAGCTTGAATGGTGCTTTTTACGTGCCACTGGCACAGGAGCCAGTCAGATGGCACATACGAATATAAAATAGAACTTGTAGCCATATAAAACTTCTTTTTCCTGAATAGCTTCTGACAAGTTTCAAAAGCTAAAACATTGATATTTATAATTTCAATAAGAGTAAAATAAGTACAATAAAAAAGCTATAATAGTAACAATCATCTTTATTAACAAGTTCTCAATTCTGGGTCAAGTGTTTGTCCAAGTTGCATATCAACTTCCACTTGTAGAGCACTTTTTGAATTTTGTTTTTATACTTGACAAAATCCAAGCTATTTTCACATAAATTTGTTGACTGAAATGGAAGCAGGATTTGTATAACCTTCGTGAAATAAGAAATGAAAAGGCCTAAAACGTTTTCAAAGTGATTACCAGATTGTCAAAAGTTGTTTGGTGCTTCCATCACAATTAACAGATTTGCCTTCTGTAGTAACATTGAAGCCATGACTGAAAAGGATCTCAGTTTAGCACATGCGAAATTATTATCCAAATCCCAAACAATTTTGCAGAATCCACACAAGAGAAAACAAGGCACTTTAAGACATGCATTAAACTCTGGTGACAATATGGGACCACATCCAACATTTAAATATAAATCTGCAGATTAAATGATATTTTACCAAATGTATGTCCTGCTCTGAGAGATCTGTCAGCAAACTAAAACTCATCAAGAACTTCTTGAGAAGCACAATGACACAGGAAAGTATAACAGATCTAAAAGCATGTTATCTAATATAACAACCCCCACTTTTTTTTTTTTAAGATGGAAGGGTGTGATTTAAGGGTGATTTGACTGTTACTTACAACAGGGTGAGTCACCACACACAACAGTGGTTTCCGACCTTTTCACAACTAAGAGGCCTTTTTACTTCATTAAATTTGCCAATAGACCCCCAAGCTTTTGAATGGGTTGTCTGCTAAAGAGACATCAGCTTATGCAGCCCTTAATACCTTCTCTGTGAATCCTCAGGGGTTCATAGAGTGCAAGTCGGGAGCTGCTGGCATAGAGGCTTCCTTGGTTTATATGCAAAGTGTCAAGAAAGCAGCTGAAGAACAAGAACATGATGTGTAGTGTTTAGCTGAGGCAAAGACAGCACAAATCATGGCCTGACATCTTGGGGAAGGAAAAACTACATCAGTTAATTTGGAGCATGGCAACATGATAAAGAAATTCACTTTGCAATTATGAGACTCTCAATCAATCCCAGTTGGCATCTTTTTTTTTACCATAATCCCAGGTCAGTCCAAAGCTTGAGGTTGAAATTGGATGAACAGAAACTGTACAGAATCCCACATAATAAACCGTGGTTGTAACTTAACCCGTTACCATTCAGATTACTCTGTTGAATGTAATTAATCATGAATTATTTATCACAGGCAATAAAACTGAATAAAATTAGAAGGACATTGTCAAGTAGGTGTGAGAGGCCATATCTGGCCAGTTTAAACAGAAAACAAGTATAATATTTTGGGTGGAAATGGCTGGTTTAAATGCCAATCCAATAGGCATGGGAGGCCAACTGAGCAAACATCTGAATACAACCCGAAACACCAAAGGAGACCCATTTTTAATGTCTGCCTGAAAAGAGATTGGTGGAATGGAATGTCTTTGACTAAGTAGACTTATCTGACACAGGAACACTGATTCTACTGGCCTTCATTTCTTGGTACAACTTTCCACAATCATCCTTTAATGTCCATTTAACCACACAACCATTAATAAATAAATTATAGAACAAGCAATTATTTTGAAATTTTTTTTTTTTATTTTGAATAAAAAAATATTTGGGGGAAAAAAATTATATTAGTCATACCAAAGTCTCGTTATTGTTTAAAATAAAAATATTAAAAGAACAGTTTCCAGCAGCAAGTGAAATTCTGATAATTTCAAGACTCAGGAAATATTTAAAAACCATAAATTCAGGATAAGACATAATGGTCTTGGAACAGACTCGCTTCGTATAAAAACGTCTTTAAAAAAATCTAAGAAAACATGAACTGCTAACAAAGAATAGAATTCTTTGTTCAATCAATTTTATTAATTTTAGATTCCAAATTCATAAAATTGGCATGTTTTTTTTTTAAATTTAAGCCACTACCAAGTATAAAACAAATAAAAAATAAATCAACTGTGGTGCCCCAGCATGACCACAGCTTTGAAGCTGAAACAATTTAAAGATCTAAACTGAAATTCAAATTCAAACAAAAGATAATCAAAAATATAAAAAGGTATATATTTTTATCAATTAAAATTTTAATTTCAAAATTTTCATAAAATTTTAATTCAGATTTAAAAAATTTAAATTTTAGAATTTAATTCTTTTCTTTATTTTTTAAATCCAGTTTCACCTCAACCAGTGTAAACCCTGGATTTTCTGTTTATATAAACATCAATTTTACAATTCTAAAATTTAATACTAAAAAAAAAAAAAAAAAAAAAAAAAAAAGTTATAAAAGTTAATCTGAATCCCCATATTTGAAGTTTGACCCCAAAAATTACAAAATGAAGAATAAGTTCTGTTTCCATGCAGCACTTTTATTTTCGGATGGAAACATAATTGCATGTTCAATAAAATGTTCAATGCTGATGATCTGTTTCATTAGAAGGAATTTTACATTATAAATTATAAATCTTACATCACAGAAAACTCACTTTAACCCTTTCAGAACAGACAAACACTTATGCTTACTTTAGTTTATTTCTCATAAGTATTGCCAACAATGAATTCTTAAAAAAATTTCAGCATACTTCTGCAACCTGTTCACTGATAAAATTTCACAGGAAAATTCTTAAATTAAATCACAGCAAAGATTTGTAAAGAGTAACAAGATCTTGAAAGAGCATCTTGAATTTAAGATGTCTATTCACTAACATGTATATTATCAATATGTGGAAGAAGAGAAATATTTCTTGGTCTTTTGCAGCTTATTCAACCTTTTAGCTTTGAGATTACTCTGCTAAATATTATGCTTACTTTTTCACAACTTTTGAATTAATCACGCGTTATCTCATAGCTTCGAGATTTTGATGAGGTGATTGCTTGTTTTTAAAATGACATTGTAGCATAGGGTGTGAGAGGCCAAATCTCGCCAGTTTGAACATAAAACAGGTACAATATTTGGGCCAGATATGGCTGGTTTAAATGCTAAAGAATTAAAGTAAAGGAGTATGTATGTTATTTAAATGTCAATAATTCTAAACAGTCATAATCAAATATTTCAAATGTTTACATGCAATCGTACGGCTCAAATATAAAGAACACAGACTTTACCATTTTCTTCACATACAAAACAAATAGTATTTGAAGCCTCAGCCTCAAGAATTATTAGTAATAGGCAGTGTAAGTATTAACAATAGGTATCATATGGCTAAATAGGTATCACACAGCTAAAAAGACAAAATTTTAGAAACCTATATATATATCTATATATATATGTGTGTGTGTGTGTGTGTGTGTGTGTAGGTATAAAAGATCTAGCTGTACTTGTAATATTTTCTGAAATTAAAGTTAGTTGCCAGGAATTCAAGTATACATTAGGCACTCAGTTGCCTGTAATGCATCCCTTAAATGACAAGGGTACTTGCCAGTAATATATTGCTTTTATCAGAGTGAGTTGCCTGTGATATATTGCTTAAATTAGAGTCAGTTGCTTTCAGTATATTGCTTTCATCGATGTAAGTTGCTTGTAATATATTGCCTATACCTGTAATATATAGCTTCCATCAGAGCTTGTTGCTTGTAATATTTTGCTTTCATCAGTTAGTTGCCTGTAATATGCTGCTTCCATCAGAATTAGTTGCCTGTGATATGTTGCTTCCATCAGATTTAGTTGCCTGTGATATGTTGCTTACATCAGTTAGATGCCTGTGGAATATTGCTTAAATTAGAGTGTGCAGATAAATTATTTACATTGGTAAAAATTAATTGGAAAAAAAAAAATTATCTGATATTCAGATTTGTATTGACTTTTTCTTTTCTCATTCAGAAGAAAAATCTTTCAGAATGTTGAACAAAACACAAGCTATCTATTACAAAGAACTTTATGACAGAAACAAAATAACTTCCAGGGCTCTGTAAATATTTACAATGAAACTTATTTATAATCATATATATAACATACACACACAGACAGGTGTCCAAACAAAAGGAAAATGTGTTCCACATATATTATGGAAGTTAAATGTATTTTCCTAGAAGTTGACTCAGCTGTGCATTACTTAGAGTTTCATAGATGCAAAGGCACATCTAACATCTCTGATGTTCAGAGTGAGAGAGGAAATTAACAAATATACTGTCAAAATGAGAACCATTGGAGACCTAAAATGACCACTGGAACTCCAGCCCTAAATTTTCAACGGCCCAATGTCCTTTCTTTCTGCCACTAATCCTCACCTGTTTCCAAGCAAGGTAACATTTTCCACACCCAGACAGGAAAGACCTAAAACAAATAACACTGTTTGTGTGATAATGATGCTCATTCACAACCATCATGTGACAAAAGTACACACACACACATATATATATATATATATATATATATATATATATATATATATATATATATATATATATATATACAACAAGCTTCATTTAGTTTTCACTAATCAAGTCCCCTCACAGATTTGGTAGATGAAAACTGAAAGACATAGGTGCAGCTGTATAGAGCTACGTCTGCGCTTATCTCTACATTCATAGACAACATTCTTAAACTTCCTCTTGTGAATAGATAGGAAATGGTTAATAACTAATTAATAAACAGTAAAAGAAATGGTTAGTAAATAATTTTTAAAAATAGTAAAGGAAATTTCTAATAAATTTTTTTTAAATAGTAAATGATTTTACAAAAAAAAAAAATGAAAATTAAAAAATGAAACACAGCAAAGGTTATTATCAAATAGATATTAAACATTCATAATTAAGTGTTGGATACAATACCTTATAGTAGTTAGAACCCTGAGTATAAATCCCACCAAAGTTACCTTTGAATTTCATTCTTGTGGGGTGGAGAGCATCAATAAAATAAAAAGTCCACTTAAGCTCTGGGAACAAATCATATGCCCTCTCCCCCAAATCATAGCCTTATGCTTATATCAGAAATCAATTATTATTATTATTATTATTCATGAAATATATTTGCCACTTAAATGTGGATAACCCTTAAGGGTTGATGCTACTGTAGCTTGTAGCCCCAGGAAGGCATCTCCTCCAGCTGGCTATTGACACACATTCTGTGCCCTATCAATATTTGCAAAGGGAAGTCATGTTTCCCATCTCCAGCCTGACGTGATATACACGGACCCGGGTTTCTGGGTATTGACCCGTCATCAGCGTGTGTGACAACGACCAGTTGGCGATGGGAAGTGGGTCTCAATGCATGAAAACTTATTTTGCTGGATACGATGGAAAGTGTCAGCTGTCCACAACCAGCAGACTAAGGTAGCACTTGTTTTACTGGTCATGCTTCAAGGACCCTGCAAAGAATTCTTGTAGTTCCAAGCAACGACTATTATTATTATGGTTATTATTTTGTGTATGAATGCATGTATATCATCATCATCATCATCCTTTAACATCCATTCTCCATGCTGGCATGGGTTGGACAGTTAGACCAGGGCTAGCAAGCAGAAGAGCCGTACCAGGTTCCAATTTGATTTGGTTTGGTTTCTACAGCTGGATGCCCTTCTTAACACCAACCACTTTACACAGACACATATCATCATCATCATCATCATCATCATCGTTTAACGTCCGCTTTCCATGCTAGCATGGGTTGGACGATTTGACTGAGGACTGGTGAAACCGGATGGCAACACCAGGCTCCAATCTAAATTTGGCAGAGTTTCTACAGCTGCATGCCCTTCCTAACGCCAACCACTCAGAGAGTGTAGTAGGTGCTTTTACGTGTCACCCGCACGAAGAATATATATATATATGTATATACATGAACACATACATACACAGACAGATATAATATATGTGGTGTAAGTGTGGCTGTGTTGTAAGAAGCTTGCTTGCCAACCACATGGGTCTGGGTTCAGTCCCACTGAGGACACCTTGGACAAGTGTCTTCTGTTATAGTCTTGGGCTGACCAAAGCTTTCTGAGTGGATTAGGTAGATGGAAACTGAAAAAATATACATATGTATATAACTATGTGTGAGTGTCATTGTGTCACCGCTTGACAATCGGTACTGGTGTGTTTACTTCCATGCAACTCAGCAGTTCAACAAAAGAGACTGAATAAGTACCAGGCTTTAAAAAAGTACTGGAGTTGATTCATTTGACTAAAAGCCATTCAAAGCAGTTTCCCACCACGGTCACAGTCCAATGACTGAACCCAGTAAAAGATACACACACACACATATATATATATATATATATATATATATATATATATATATATATATATATATATAGTAGAAATTCATAGAAAACCAAAGGACGAAGACAGGTGTACGACCAACAAGCAAGTGTAATAGTTTGACGCCTACGCACTTATACAGAAAGGGATAAGAGGAAATAAACAGGGAGAGAAAGGAAAAAAACTTGTAGATTTCAGCAGTCCGGTATGGCGAATATGTGGTAAGATGTTTGCTCCCCAAGCACATGGTTTTGGGTTCAGTCTCATTACATGGCACCTTGGACAAATGTCTTCTATTATAACCTAAATCTATATATAGACATATATACATACATATTTATATATTATACACACATATGTGTGCATGTGTGTGTTTACAAATTCAGAATAATTTCTTCTGCATTAGTATGCCATTTATATTTTCTGAACTTCTGTATACAATGCTGAAGGAAAAGAGAAGGGAAGAAAGAAAAGTACATGAAATACAACAAAATACCAAGTTAGTTAAGTAACCACCTAACCAGAAGAATTGACCAATATAGAAAAGACAAAATTACTACCCTGGTATTTATTTATTTGTATATATATAGGCGCAGGAGTGGCTGTGTGATAAGCAGCTTGCTTACCAACCACACGGTTCCGGGTTAACTCCCACTGCGTGGCACCTTGGGCAAGTGTCTTCTACTATAGCCTCAGGCCAACCAAAGTCTTGTGAGTGGATTTGGTAGACGGAAACTGAAAGAAACCATCACATATTTACATCATCATCATCATCGTTTAACGTCCATTTTCCATGCTAGCATGGGTTGGACGATTTGACTGAGGACTGGCAAGCCAGAAGGCCACACCAGGCTCCAATCTGATTTGGCAGAGTTTCTACAGCTGGATGCCCTTCCTAACACCAACCACTCTGAGAGTGTAGTGGGTGCTTTTACGTGCCACCAGCACGAGCGCCAGTCAGGCGGTACTGGCAACGGCCACGCTCAAAATGGTGTTTTTTACATGCCACTTGCACAGGAGCCTGTCCAGCGGCACTGGCAACGACCTCGCTCGAATGTTTTTTCACGTGCCACCGGCACAAGTGCCAGTAGGGCGATGCAGGTAACGATCACGCTCAAATGGTGCTATTTACGTGCCACTGGCAAGGAAACCAGACAGCTGTTCTGGCAATGATCACGCTCGGACGGTGCTCTTAGCGCTCCACTGGCACAGGTGCCAGTCATCGAATTTGGTTCAATCACAAATTCGATTTCAGTTGCCCGAACAGGTCAGCCAACTAAAGGTGGTGCTCCAGCATGGCCACAGTCAAATGATTGAAACAAGTAAAAGAATAGAAGAACATAAGCGAAATTTCAGCAAATTGGATAGTAGAAGACATTTGTCTGAGGTGCCACACACAATGGGACTGAACCCAGAACCATGAGGTTGGGAAGCAAACATCCTACCACACAGCCATGCCTGTACTTGTTCAACCTGCCTTTCAATCAAACTCAATAAAGCCTGAAGTAAACAGTAAAAAGTTGATCATTATCTGTCATCTTTGTGGAAGAAAAGAAAAAAACAATAAAATATTAATCTTATACCTCGTTATACTACTGCATCCTAGATTATAATGAAATACCAAGTGAAACACACACACACACATAAACACCCCTAAACAACTCTTCAAAAGGAAAAACACATATAAATATGTGTGACTTGTCATCAAAGTCAAGCAGAGACACATTACAGTAAATGACAAATCAATTCTGATCCATAGAGAAACTATAGATGTCTATATTGATTGTGCAGCAAACAACCTGTTAACAGAGTGCCTCCTATGTCACTGCTAAGCCTGCTGGAAATAGCAGCCACAGTCCTTCAAATCACATCCACTGTCTTAAAACAGGAAAGATATACTGAACAATGTACCCAGGCCTATTCAAAATACAATAAAGAAATCACATACTGATCTGTATTTTAAACATTTTTAACAACTTACCGTGTATTTTTATAACTCAACTGCCAATTTTTATAGCAAAACAGATATGAGGTCTCATAGATTATGAGGCTCTGAGACTTCAGCCTGCCAAGCTTATAACAGACAGTTGTCCTTGGTCAAGACACTGCCAAGCTTATAACAGACAGTTGTCCTTGGTCAAGACACTTCATCCACAAAGGTTTTATCTATACCAACCTTAAAGTAAATACCAGGAAGCACCACAAACAGAGCAAGCATAGAACACAGTAATCAAAGAGTGTTTGAGTAATTCATTAAGTTACAATAAGGATTTCAAGGGTTTTGGTGAACATTATGATGGAAGCAGGAAACTGTTCCTGAGCCTCCCTTCCAGAATATCTTTTTTACCCATTGTACAGAATTGCCAAAAACTGTCTACACTTCAAGAGTAATCATATAAATATTACAGAAAAAAACAACAAAGAAAAATAATGAATTTTATCAGATGATTGGTTAATAAAGAAAGAAATGCAGTTGGTAAACTAAGTTAAATGTTACCTTTGGCTTTGGCCCCAGTGTCCCAAAAATAAATACTTGAATATCATCAAAATTCAAGGCTTAAAGATAATGGAACAAAATACAAATATATATATATATATATATATATATATATAGGGAGAGAGAGAGAGAAATATATGTATGTATATATATATATAGACAGATATAGGTATATACATACAATACATACATGTATATATACACACACATGCACCATCATCAGCATATATCATAATCATCAGTTAATGTCCACTTTCCATGCTCGCATGGGTTGGACGGTTTGCCAGGAGCTGGTAAGCCAGAGGGCTGCACCAGGCTCCACTGTCTGCTTTGGAATGGTTTCTATGGCCAGATGCCCTTCCTAACACCATGGGACATAGATGTCAAATGATGATGACATCTATACATACATATATACATACATACACCTGAGTATGTGCATATATGTATGCACACATACTCAGTGGAAATTATATAACAAAAACAAAATAAGACATGTTAACTTCTAGCAAAGATGGGTATAAATATAAGAAAAAAACTTGAAAAGCAGATTTTAAGAAAGAGGTAAAATAAAAAAAATGTAAAACTGGTTGATGAAGTGTCAGTTGACATTAAGATGGATTACGTAATAAAAAGAATGTTATAATGGACAGAATAAAGTAAATAATTAACAAATATTTTTGAAAAAAAATAGCAAAACAGGTTAGTGGAAAGATTCCAAGATACAATGTGTGATGAGTCACATTATCAATAACAATATTTTCTTTCAATATAATGTTTTGAGGTTTTTCCTAAATTAGATCAATATATGATATATGATTGACAATATATGATTGACAATCAGAACTTTCATCAGCAGTTATCACAAAACAACGATAATCAATTGAACTACCAAAAGTATTTCTCCATCATTGACAGCCACTCATGCTAGATGGAATTAGGTTCTCTGTGACATGATGAAGGGGGGTGACATTTTGGTGGTGGAGGCTAATGCAGTTTTGCACCTCTCCTTGAAAAAATGCATTTTTTTTTTAAAAATGTTTTTCAGATTCCTGTTTTAAATGTTGAAGATTACAAATAAACAACAAAATTTTTTTTTTAATTTAACCCTGACCCCCACCTCTTCACCTCCCACCCCCAGCCCAATTACAATTTTTGATTTTGTTTACTTTAAAGAGATTGTAGCGAATAGACGAATATATGCAAATCGAAATTAGATACAGACAAAAACATTGAAGTGAAAAGAATTTGCGTTTTACTTGTTTGCCTTAAATAATCATAAATAATAATTTAATGTAACCATTTTATGAGAAACAAGCATTAATGTTTAATAATTAATGTTATAAAGTTTAATAAGGGGCTCAATTTTTTTTTTTTGTTTTTTCTTTTGCATATTTGTAGTCTCTGATATCTAAAACGTAGGAATACAGAAAAAGTTTTTCAAAAAAATGCATTTTTCAAGAAGTGTGAAACTGCATTAACCCCCATTTTTTTTTGTTTTTAAATGCTTGAAACCTATGGAAAAAATTTCATAATAAATGGATCAAACATTTGTTTAATTGATCTTCTGTTTTAAACTCAGTTTACTAGCTTTCTTTTGTATATCAGCAATTGGGCTGTTCATGCTCAAAAGTAAGAGGAAATAATACCATACTTGGATACAGGTGAGGGTTAGCAACAGGAAAGGCATCAAGCTATTGAAAATCTGTCTCAACAAAATCTGTCTGACCCATGCAAGCATTCTGTGATGGTAGTAGGCATGATCATAATTTTGTTCCTTCAAAAGAAACAGATATTTAGAGATATCAACGTTTGTTTCAACTTCTCTTTAATGAAAGGTGTAAATATAAGTTCACCACTGAATACTTCATCAACAAACCATTCTGACTCCTATTAAATACAAACCAAACGATTATGTTGGTGAAACAAACCCACTTCATCGGATCAATCCAAATTCTGCATCAAATCTTTGAGCAGGTCTGTAAATAACCGCCAATCCAACTATGCGACACAGCTGTTATTCCTGTTATTTATCACCGGGTCAAACCATATCCAGCAGACCAAAGGTCAAAGAAAATCATTATCGTCCATTCTTTAACACCAACTTTTCCATATTTGTTTGGATCAGACAGAATCAGTTGAAGCAGATATTCTACATCCAGGCACTTTTCCTTTTGCCAAAAACTGCCTGGTTCAAGCACATCCATACATACACACACGCACATATA
>NC_142941.1:49746330-49786330 GCF_046866305.1 Octopus bimaculoides | reverse complement strand
GCTACTAACCCCAAGATTCCAAGTTCGATTCCAGGCAGTGACCTGAATAATAATAATAATAATAATAATAATAATAATAATAGCACCTGTAGAATATAAAGCAAGACATGACAGAGTTGGCCAGTATTTACACTGGACAATATGTCGGCATTATAAAATCAAAACCGCTGACAAATGGTATAAACACCATCCTGAAGCTGTGACTTACCTGTACATACCGACAAGGCTATAAAAGCTAATAAACCGGATATTATTATAAAAGATCAGACAAAGAAGACGTGTTTATTAATTGACATGAGTATTCCTTGCGATCATAATATAGCGGCGAAAGAATTTGACAAGATCAGTAAATATAAAGACCTGCTAATAGAAATTGAAAAAATGTGGCACCTCAAGGCGACTACCGTACCAGTGATTGTAGGATCTCTAGGAATGATTAAAAAAAGGTACTGAAACCTATTTTAAAATGATACCAGGCTTACCATCCCTACAGGAAGTGCAAAAAATCATGTTAACTGGAACGACTCATGTACTGAGAAGAGCATTATCGCTGTGAAAACAACATCCATCCATGAATTTATTTATTTATTAATTTTTTTTAAATACATATTTTACCTGTGAATTTGCGTGTGTAAACTGGGAATGCGTACAATGAGCTTCTCTGCCCTAGGTGTATGGAAAACACTCGGCGAGAAATGGTAGAAAATTTGAAGAAAGAAGAAAAAAAAACAACATAATAATAATAATAATAAATGCCCCTTTGTAGGATGTGTGGCTTGAGAAACAAAACAATCTCACATATTGTGAGTGAGTGTAGCAAGCTGGGACAAAAGCACTACAAAAGGAGGCACGATAATGTGGCTAAGTTTGTCCATTGGAGGCTATGTGAAAAGTACGACCTGAACAGAGCATGGGAATGGTACAAACATGAACCAGAAGGGGTCACTGTAAACAAGGAACATAAGATACTGTGGGATTCTACAAACCAATGTGACTCCCTAATCAATGCTCAGAGACCAGACATTGTTGTAGTAGATAAGGAAAAAAAGGAAACCAAGATGATAGATATTGGAATACCTGGAGATGCACGCTTGAATGACAAAGAACTAGAAAAGATGGAAATGTACAGATTACTAAAAGACGAAACTGCAAAAATATGGACCATGAGGAGAGAGTCTGCCACTCCTGTACTTGTAGGGGCACTTGGAGCACTAGGAACCAAGTTGGAGAAATATGTCAGAGAAATCGGAATTGACATGAGAGCAGAGCAAGGCCCAAAAAACTGCTCTGCTGGGGATAGCTAGGATTTTGAGATTGGTTCTTGGATGCGGAACGTCTGGTTTGTGAGAGCAGTCAAATTTATTTCAGATTTTAAAAATCATCTCTGGTTAATCATTGAGAGGATGTTGGTGTTGCCTTGGTGGAGGTTTGCACTCTCTGAGTGCTCTCGTTTAGCCGTCATTATTGGCAGCATGTGGTCAGTGAGTCACAAACAACAAAGAAAGAAGACATCTTGTTTTGTTTCATTTTTTCTTTTCTTGATACATTCTTCCTTTGATAATAGTGATTAATTGCTTGATTTTTACTTCTTACTCTACTTTTTATTTTGTTTTGTTTTTGTTGTTTTTCATTTCTGCATTGTTGTGTCAACCATATTCTCATACACCAGCATTTACTTATGTTCCTCTGCGGTGTATGGGTTCATGTTCTTTATTGTAAACCAATATCTTTGAATATGTCAACAGTATGTCACCCGGTTTACTTTACTTAATTCATTGTATCCTATTTGTTTACTGCTTGTTATTTATCTTTACTTTAGTTTTTGCTTTGGTATTCTTTTATGTTTATTTTTTCATTTTATTATAATTATCCTTTTATTAGGTTGGTGCATAATTATTGCGGCTTTTTATCAATAAATATTATTCAACAAAAACAATAACGTGTAACAAAATCATCTTTAAATGATTATTCGGAAGCATAGACACCATCTACTTCAATTTCTGCTTGGTGTTTTGTTTAAATTGGCATTTTATTTAAATTGGTGCTTTGTTTAAATTGGCATTTTGTTTAAATTGTTTGTTGAATAAAATTTATAGAAAAAAAGCCACAATGATTATGTACCAACCTAATATTTTGGGGTTCAATTTTTTAAACTTCTAATCTTTCTAATTTTTACCATTTTGCTGGCCAAAGGTCCGCCACGTCAACCGCGGAGTATGAAGTGCAATGGTTGAGGTGCACTTCGACTCGGCTGAAGTGGCGAGGGAGGTGTCGACGGAAACGTTAAAAAACGATATAATCATGTTGCTGCCCACTTACATGGGAAAAGAACAGCACGGGTGACCATAGAGGACATACCTTTCAGATACAACGTAATGTGGGCGGCAGCAGCGGTTATATTCGACGTCGAGGAAAAAATAAATATTCTGAGTATGAAGAGGAAGGAAGCGACCAGCTGGAGAGGCCAGACCCTAGAAATTCTGGTCCAAGCGGAGAACAGCACGTTCGAAAATTTGCCCGATAGGGTGTTTGTGAGGGAGGGGCACACCATCCGCATGTCGGTGGAGGGACGTCGACCCAGATGTTTCAAGTGTGGGCAGAAGGGTCACGTCTGCTCGGCCTGTATAAAAACAAAACCAAACACCGTTAAAGCGGGTGACGCCCCTCCTCCGAAAGCGGACGAGGAAGAAAAAGACAGAGAAAAAGAAAAAGACAGAGCAGTCACCGTCGAAGTGGAAAGCAGAAACACTGAGAAAAAAACCTAGCAAGAACAAGAACAAGAGAGAGAGAAAATGGTTGCTGTAGTGGAGAACGAAACGGAAAAGATGGAGTTCTCAACTGCGAGCAACAAAAGGAAGAAACAGCACGCGCCAGAGTCCCCTCCCCAAACAAAAAAAAAATCTGCACAGACAGAGGAAAAAAAAAAACTTCCCACCCTTACCCCGCTGGCACAACGCTGATAGGACAGAGGTTCAAGCCGCCCCCCTCAACCTGCATTGAAGGGTTTAAAAAAAAACGAAAAAATAGTGGCGATAAACACAAAAAATGAAAAAGTGGTAAAGTACATCAAAGCCCACCCAAGGGTAAGATATTTCAAGAGCGGCACAGAGGACGCTCAATACCGATATGCAAAGGTCTCAGAAGAAGACTTTGCAGAAAGACTGTTTCAGGAGCATGTAATAAACAAATTAATAATTGACGTCTCCAACGACGTAAAAGAGGGCAGATTGATTGTCAGCCCGGCAGCCACCCCAAACCAGAGCCCGATGGCAACCCCGAGAAAGAGCCCAGCAGAAACGGAAGGAGGAGGGGAGGTTGGCAAACAAAAAGTGCCATGCTCCCTCTCACAACCGTAAGTCCTCATTTCTACCTTTATTTTTTCAATGATTAAGTTAGGTAGCTTAAATGTGCGTGGAATGGGGTCGAAATGGAAACAGGCTTGTTTTCTGCACGACCTCATTTCACATAGAATAGATGTGGCTGTGATAACCAAGTCCAAGATGAAGGGACCTGAAGCGTTCTCGCCCCTCCTCAATGGTTACGAGAAATTTATTTCTCCGAGCCGGAGGGGAGGTGCTGGCGTGGCAGTCCTCATCAAGAAAAACCTGGATTTACAGATACGTACTGTCTTTCTGGACCCAGAAGGTAGGCTGGTCGTCCTAGATGTAACACACGAAAGTAACCAGTCCTTCAGGTTGGTGGCTGCTTATGCTCCTAACGGACAGAGGCAGTCGGGTTTTTTTCGGAACCTGGAGTACTTTCTATTGACGTCTAAAACCATAGTATTGTTAGGGGACTTCAACACTATTCTCGATGCGCGAGTTGATAGTGTAGGCTCCACTGATAGGAAAGGAAATTCTTGCCTCAAAGGTCTACTAGAGAGCTTTAATCTAGTAGACCGTTACCGACTGGATGAGCCGAGCATTCCACAATGGACGTGGAGTAATAACGACGGCTCACTCAGATCGTACATAGATAGAATATTTGTTAAGGAAAGAGATAAGAATAGTTTTAGCTGTCCACATTTTTGCATTGTGCCTTACTCGGATCACAAACTTGTGACGTGTGAGGTGCATATAGATAAGTGTCATAGACAGGGACCCGGGTATTGGAAAATGAACAAGTCTATTTTGGCTTGTGAAGCTTTCCATACCCGGATTAAGGAGTTAGTGCAGAGGGCTTTATGTGGTACCATCATTAATAATAGATGGTGGCGCGCCCTCAAGAGAGCCATACGACTTGAGTCCATTAGATTTAGCAATCAGCTAAGTTTAGATAGGACTAGAATAGAAGGTGACTTAGTCAGGAGTCTAGATGAGGCAATGGAATCTGGCTCCGCATCCAAAGTGACGGCGGCGAGAACGGTCTTGTATCGTCACCTCAATGCCAAACATGAAGGGTGCCGAGTCAGAGCTAAGTTACGCGCTGGGAAACGAGAAGGTATCAATGTAGCCAGATGGGCTCGCCATGTGGAGAGTCAGAAGGGCAAGAAGTCCTGCATTAGGTCTTTAACTGACGGGCAGGGACGTGGGATCTATGGACAGGAGGAGATGCAAAAGGCCCTTCACCAGCATCATGCTCGGGTGTTCGGGGAGAGTGGTCCGCTTGAGCGCGGGGAGCCCTTAAGGGACTTCTTAGCTGGCGGGCCTCGACTCTTGGCACGCGAGGCTGAATGTGCTGTGAAGGCCTGATCACTCCCGAGGTAAGAGAGGTGCTGGCCGAGTGCGCTGGGGAAAAGTCTCCGGGACTGGATGGTCTGCCCTACGAGTTTTACCGAGCAATGCCGGACTTGTTTGGGGAGATCCTGGCAGGCGTCTATGCAAACTGGCAGCAGAATGTGAGAATTCCCAGTTCTGTAAGCCGGGGAGTTGTAACACTGATACAGAAGGACTCAAGCAAGGGGGATAGCATTAGTAACTATAGGCCCATAACTCTACTTAACGTAGAGTTAAAGATTTTGGCCAAGGTGTTAGCTAAAAGGTTGACGGCTGTCATGGAGAAGCTTGTCGGGAAGGCACAAACCTGTGCAATCCCAGGCAGGTCGATCCAGGACAATCTTCACCTTCTCCGCTACACCTTAGACAGGGTTGGGAAATTAGCCGGCAAAGGAGGGGCAGTGGTCCACTTAGACCAAAGTAAAGCATTCGATAGGGTAGACCATTGGTACCTGGAGGCCGTCCTCAAAGCGGCTGGGATAGGCCCGGGCTTTCGCGGGTGGATCTCCGCTATGTACAGCGGCATTAAGTCCACCGTCCAGATAAACGGTTACCTAACGGAGCCGTTTTCGATCAAGCGGTCTGTTCATCAAGGGTGCCCCTTGTCTCCGGTCCTGTATGTTTTGGCCCTGGAGCCATTGCTGCGGAGGCTGGAGAAGTTAGGTGGCAACCCTAATGAGATTGGATGCGGTAAGTTTACTTCTGCGTATGCGGACGACGTCACTCTCATCGTGTCTAAGGAAGCACAACTACCTCGTGTAGAAGACGCTCTCCGAAGATACGAAGCGGTGGCAGGAGCAAAAGTTAACAAGGACAAGTCCATCGGTCTGCGCCTCGGCACCTGGAGGAACAGGCCGTTATCGTCCAGTGTCATTGGACACTGGACAGATGGTCCTGTTAAGTTGCTTGGAGTCTGGTTCGGTTCAGACTCACAGACGGAGAAGAATTGGAGTGAGGTAGTAAACAAGATGGAGGCCATAGTCCGGATGTGGTCCGGGCGGTCTCTGTCCTTGAAGGGTAGAGCGGAGGTGGTGCAGATGTTTATAGCATCTGTAATCACCTACCGCCTGTCCGTTGTGCCTTGCCCCGATTTTTGGCTAAACAAGCTGGTACGACTCCTCTTCCGCTTTTTGTGGAAGGGGGGAAAGCCACTTGTGAGGAGCTCCGTATGCTGCCAGGAACCGCTAAAGGGTGGTTTGGGGATGCCCTAGCTAATGATGCGCAGACATGCGTTGAGGCTGAGACATCTCTGGTGCCACCTGGAGGGTGATAAGGTGTGGAGTCCGTTGGCGGAGGAGTTCTTGCCGCGACCGGCCTCGCTGGAACGATTTAAACACGGTCTCATTAAAAGACGTAATTTGACTTTATGGCAGAAGGAGTGCCGTCAGGCACTCTGGTTTATCCACAAGACGGGCAAGGCTGGCTGCGGGAATACCACCTCGGTGTTCTACAGAGGGCTAGTGGAGGGGGAAAACGATGACGTCTTAGGAGGGGCTCTGGGGTTCGATGAGAACCAACTCGCCAACCTGTTTCGTAAGACCTTCAAGCCAGAGTACTTGGATAATTTCCAAAAATCTCTGACTTGGCAGAGTTACAGGAATGCTCTACCTGTTCGCGAAAAGTTATCCAGGCACGGTTTAGCAGTGCCACCGACATGTCCAAGATGCGAGCAGGACAGTGAAACTGTCCAGCACGCTCTCGTACATTGGCGGCAGCTCTCCGGCTTGATGATTTACGTAGAACACGTGTTGTCGCATCTGGGACGAGTACAGCTGTCGGCTGAGTCTATGATAAAGATGATACCGCCAACTGGACTATCAAAGGAAGGTGAGGCTTGTTTTCTCTGTACGGTAGCAGTATTGAAAGAGTGTATATGGAGGACAAGAATGGAAGGTATCGTGACAGGGTCCTACATATCCGGCCCTGGATTGCTGTTCTACTTCAGATATCATCTGAAGAGCAAGATAGGGCTGGAAAAGAGAACCCTGTCAGCGAAAGTATATGAACGGAGATGGAAGGAAGTAGTGAAAAAGGTGGGTGTAAGTCACCCAAACTAATCATTGAGAAAATAAAAGGCAAACTGCTGGGCCTTACAGGCTGCCGGGTTGAAAAACCCAATCTCCCTTTTTAATAGACATACATGTGTGTAAGTGTATGTGTGGGTATGTATGTGTATGTATGTATGTATATGTGTGTATATATGTATATATTTATATAGATGTGTGTGGGTATGTATGCATATGTATGTCTGAATATTCAAAGTCATCGTTATTTAAATTGTAAAGACATCGTAAAAACTCGTACATTTTGTACATCTGTTTGTATTTGTTCTTGTATCATCTGTATAGATCCACAGTGGTCGTAATAAAGATTTTACAGACAATATAGGAGTATATGCATGTCTTGTTTTCCGTCCACCGTAGTGGACGGAAACAATTTAATTTGTGTTCGTGGGAAGAACCATTTTAACGATGCGTACTGCCTTAATTCTTCGAAACGCCGGAGTTTTAATGGTGGCAGCTGATGAAGGGGATGTTTCTATGTGGCCTGCTTGTTTCTTGCACCTTGTTCTTTTGCCATGTCATGTACCCAGTTATGTATCTAAATGTACATGTAGATGAACGTATATACATACATGTACATATATATGCATATACTCATATATTGTTTATGTGCGGGTGGCACATAAAAGACACCATTTCGAGCGTGGCCGTTTTCGTGCAGGTGACACGGCGTTAGGAAGGGCATCCAGCTGTAGAAACTCTGCCAAATTAGATTGGAGCCTGGTGTTGCCATCCGGTTTCACCAGTCCTCAGTCAAATCGTCCAACCCATGCTAGCATGGAAAGCGGACGTTAAACGATGATGATGATGATGATGATGATATATATAAGAATTTAAGGATTGGAGAAAACGCATGTTATAATTGCATACTTTATTCCTACATATGTTTCAAAGGATTACAACCTGTGTGATCCATAGGGATCTTTGATATTAAAATTGTAACCTTCTCATCAGGGAAAGCATGGGAATCATCTTAACCGTAAGACATTATATATAATACCTACAGATGCGCTTTCGTTTCGCCTAGTATGCCATGTATTTTTTTTTAACTCTTACACATCTTAAAAGGGAATTCAGACGAAATACGCGGCTTTGCAGCTTTTAACAACATACATACATTAAGCATGTTATATTGATGTTTATGGGCGCACACACACACACCCACAATATCTTTAATATTACCGATATATTTATATATATAATATAACATGACAAAAAAGACACATCTCAATTTCAGTATTAATGATAAAAGGTTTCATGATAAAAGGTTTTGAAGCTCGCTTCGCCGATCCATTGTGACATTTACAATCTTTTTAGAATCCAAGTTATATAATAAATATTATTAAATAATAAATATTACTATCATGGAATTAGGCTAAATAATATAGACTGTTTGGTTTAAAAATCAACATATATTAGGGGATTGTCAGGGACAGAATTAGCTTTAGGGAGGTTCAGATTCGCACGTAAGATCGGGGATAAATTTTCAGACATTCCTACATTTTTTTTCTTTTTCTGGAAAAAAATATGTCTTACATGCCATCATGTGTGTGTCTGCCCACACACACACACACACAAATTTTTGAAAAGTTTCAATTTCACCCCAACACCCTAACACCAAGCAGGCTATTTACATGCTAGAAATAACAGCCAAATCTCACAAAACTAGTGTTAGAGTTTAAGTTTAGGGTTAGGGTTATGTTTAGAGTCATTGTTAGTGTTATGGTTAGGTTTACCCTGTGAATCTATATAAAAACCGGGGGGGGTCGAAATTTTGAAAAATTTTTTCAGAATCGGAATCTCCATAGCCTAAAACGTGGGATTCCGTAAAAAAAAAATAATAAAACAAGAGGGGAAAGGTTCAGATTACATATAGTCCATCTGGACTCATACACTTATTTGTGTGTGTGTGTATACATAATTAGTATGTCATGTTAATATGAAGTGAATCTGTGTGTGAAGCATAGAAATGTTGACACGAGTATGTGTGCTTGCTTATGTGCGTTTGAGTCTTTATGATGTATATACCCATGCATCCCATACATCCAGACACGCATTTATACACATCATATTATATACATACATCACATAATATCCATCGTGGTACTTTATATCAATAAGCGATTTCCTTATAAAATTCCATTTTCCTTCGCCATTGAAACAAGACAGTTGGATTTTAAGATTATCAAAAACACCGAAATCACATTGGAATCGTGTATATAACGGAAAAAGCAAGAAAAGATGGGAGGAATGTGTGAGGGATGCATAAATACATCAGATGGAGGAACCAGTAACTGAAATGTAATTGCAGTAAGGAATCAGATTTCAGAATTTACCATCAATCGACGAATCCTTTTACAGAATGTTTCTAAACATGTGATGTTTTATACTAATATAGCGATTTTGAAAAAGATTAATATGTGTGAGGCTAGCGAGACTACGAAAATGTTAGTGCTGTTATTGTGAAGTTAATATATTTAGAAATACAACAATGATTTCTTTCATTAGCCTCCAGAGCCATAGACTGGGGAGAACATTACAAGGACAGTGTTTGCGTGGAGGTTTATACAAAAGATAAGGAGAAATAATAATAATATTGGAAATTATCCGAAACGGTACATACCTGCGTAATGAGTAAGAAGAATTCAACGTGAAATCATTTAAAGAATTTGCAAAGAAAAATATAATGAAGTGAAGTGAAAGAATTAAAGTTGGTGGATAGTCTAAAAATTAACAATAGTCAGTGTATGATATTAAATGAAATCAAGCACGTCGTCATTTTTAAATTTTTTTTTCTCACAGAATGACAACGTTGCTAATATATTAACGTGGTAAGATTGCCTCTTCTACCACCACCAACAACAACAATAACATTAATAGCAGCAGCAGCAGCACAGACTAGTAAAGGCCAATAGAAGTCAAAGGATACTTGCCACCGAATAAACTCAACTGCAGCAGCCTATTCACTTGTGGTGGCTTTCTTAATTTTGAATCGAATTTCCCTTTCACTGAAATCTAATTCAATAAATAATATTAAAAGTGTGGCAATCATTCGTTTTTGGCCTCACATCTGTCACTAGTTATTCGTTAATTTCCGTAAATATGTTTTATTCATTTACTTTTGTGAAAGTGAGAGAGAGAAAATGTTTTTTACGGAAATCAACGATTGATTGCCGATAAAAAGATTCGTTTTCGGTTGTTTTTGTTAGTTTCTGCTTCATTTTCCAAAGAAACCATTTAGGAAAATTTACTAAAGTTAAAAAGAGAATTGATATTTTCAATTAAAAACTTCCGTAATTAAATTTCTTTGAATTGTTAAAAATAAATATTGAGCCTCAGTCCAATTTCTTTTGGCACAGAAGTGTGAGAGATTTCGACTCAAAACTGAACCCAAATCTCTCAGCTCACAACTCGACCTCAGGGGAAAATGCTTCCCACTGTCAAAAGTTTAGTTTCCCACACATTCAAAACTAAGGAAATTCACCAAAGATAACAAATGTCAAAGAAAATGTTTGGCTACAGAATAATAATTTATGATAGAGACTCACATATATATACATAAAGATAAAGCATGGTCGGATCAATAGAGAAAAAAAAATAAACAGCAACGAAACAAACAGGACGTGCCGTAAATAAAAACAAAAACTGTAGTGGAAGCTGTGTGTGTGTGTGTGCGCGCGCGTGCCAATACAGGCTAAACCACTGCAAATAAAGTTAACGCCATCTACTGCGTCGCTTATGACAAATTAACTGTGAACTTCCATTGGATAATATAGTTAAATCCTATGGTTATTTAGACTAAGGTTAGAACAAGAGGTATTATCAAAGATACTGCAAATTTGACCTATCCCGGGATTTTTTCCCCCCCTTAAACCCTCTCCCTTTAAACTTGCTGGCCTCATATTCCTAAGTTAGAAACTATATATTTGATGAGGCAGCGAGTTGGCAGAATCATTAGATCGTTAGGGGCAAACTAATGTTTTGCATTTTTCTCTGCCGACAGTTTACCTTTCTACATTGTCAGATCAAATTACACCAAATTGAGACTGGGTTTTATCCTTCCAAGATCGATATTAAGTTCTACTCAGATAATGGCATCAACTAACCAACTTCGCTGCAGAACGGTTACAGAATTTTTCTCTGCTCAGCCATTTACACATCAATTTCATAAGCGAGCTGTTTGGTTGACCAGATTCAACTGGAGGAACACTCTTCGTTGTAACCTAGATGGTGCCAGTTGTGTGTGTTTGTGTGTGTAGGGAGGGAGGGAGGGAGGGAATGCCAAAAGTCCAAATTGTGTTTTGGAGTGGGGCCACAGAGGGTCGCAGTTGTTTTCAGTGGAAATGATCTGGATTCTGATTGTCCAAATATGGCAATCCTAGAGTTACCCATCATATGATTGGTACCCTTGATGTCATATTTTTGCCACCATGTGGTAATATCAGGAAATATGACAGACATACAATAATCAAAAGTTAACTGCTTAGTGCTTAAATAAAGTGATGAAAGGAAAACTAATTTTCAAAAGAAAAATATTAATTACCTTATGACAAAATTAAACGAGCACTCAGAGAGCGTAAACCTGTGCCAAGGCCACACCAATGTTCTCTCAACAATTAGCTGGAAATAATTTTTTGGATCTTTTTTAAATCGGGGGCCACATCTTTCATTAATGTTTTACGTAGTGTTTTTGGTACCGAAAGACTTTCAAACTTCGTATACTTATCTATTTTGTGTTATAGAACAGAAAAATATTTTTGTATTCGAATTTATTTCATGTAAAAAATTGTCTTATTTCGATAATTTCAACCAATCACTGACAAGTATTCAGTTGTTTATATTTACTCCTTTGGCTGATTAAGCGGTTTAAAGCGTATTTAATTTCCATAGCTTCGTTTTTCTTTTTTCTTTTTAAATTTGCTGTTTTACCCTAACCCTAACCCTAACCCTATCACCGATAGAATTATATATAATGCGAGTAAAAATAAATACAAAAAAAGGGGTTTTGTATGATTGTGTATAGAGGAATATATTATTTTGTTTAAAAGAGTTCCAACACTGTCTGTTTTTTATGTTTTATTTATATTCCTGCAAAACCAATGTGGGATATAGAATATGGAATATACAATATATAATATAATATACAATATATAATATAAAATAAAAATGGATGGTACAATGAAATAAAGTATTGAATGTCTTATTGAATATATGGAATATGTCTTATTGAATAGATGAAATATTGAGTGTTCAATATAAAGGATTAAATATATAAAGGATTAAATATATAAAGTCTGTTAAAGTCTGTCACACCGGCCATGATGAAATACCACAAGGTATAGAAAATACGTATTCGCCTGGATGGTTAAAAATAGCAGCTTTTACGCTAGCTTCCGTGAAAGGTTCTTCATTGGGCCTTGAGCTCAGCAATGACACTTCATGCATGGAGCACATACTCTTTTACTTATTTCAGTCATTTGACTGCGGCCATGTTGGGGCACCGCCTTTTAGTCGAGCAAATCGACCCCCAAGACTTATTCTTTGTAAGCCTAGTGCTTATTTCATCTGTACCTTTTGTCGAACCGCTAAGTTACAGGGACGTAAACACACAGTATCGGTTGTCAAGTGATGTTGGGGGAACAAACACAGACACACAAACACAGACACACAAACACACACACACACATATATACGACAGGCTTCTTTCAGTTTCTGTCTACCAAATCCACTCGCAAGGCTTTGGTCAGCCCAAGGCTATAGTAGAAAACGCTTGCCCAAGGTGCCACGCAGTGGAATTGAACCCCTGAAGCATGTGGGGATCTTTTTTAAAACGGGGGCCACATTTTTCATTAACGAAACACTTTGAAACTTGGAACACTGGTAGAATGTGTCATATAAAACATCTTTTTCTCTTAGTCTTCTTAAAAAAAAAAGAAATCCATAAATTATTCCATGTTAAAGTTGTCGTATTTCTGTAATTTCAACCAATCACTGACGTCCATTCAGCCGATATACATTAAGTGCCGACTACATAAACAAACGATTCTGAAACAATTAACCCTAACCCTAACCCTAACTCTAACCCTAACCCTAACCCTAACCCTAGGGTTAGGGTTAGGGTTAGGGTTAGGGTTAGAGTTAGGGTTAGGGTTAAAGCAAATTTAAAATGAAAAAAGCAAATAAAACGAAGGTATGGAGATTAAATACGCTTTACATCGTTTAATCAGCCAAAGGAGTAAATATAAACAACTGAATACTTGTCAGTGATTGGTTGAAATTATCGAAATAAGACAATTTTTTACATGAAATAAATTCGGATACAAAAATATTTTTCTGTTCTATAACACAAAATAGATAAGTATACGAAGTTTGAAAGTCTTTCGGTACCAAAAACACTACGTAAAACATTAATGAAAAATGTGGCCCCCGTTTTAAAAAAGATCCGCATGTGGTTGGTAAGCAAGCTACTTGCCACACAGTCAAACTTGACAAATACTTTTCAAGCGATGAACAATTTTCCTCAAAACAATGTTATAATATATGTCAACTTGGAACTTATTGCAAAGCTTCATGATAAACAACATCTTTTGTCTTCCCATTCGGTTGGGGGTGGGGGTCAGTACAATTTTTTTTGTGTGTCTAACCAATTTTTTCTCCCTCTCTCTCTCTCTCTCTCTCTCTCTCTCTCTCTCTCTCTCTCTCTCTCTCTTTCTGTTGATTGTTTTCAACCATCACCTTCACCGGTACCACCACCATCGCCACCACAACTGCCATACACACACCATTCAGACTTCTCACATTACCACCAATCAACACCTTTGACGGCACTACTTTCCTTTCCATCACAATCAGCACTGTCACTATCATCGCCGTCGCCTCCGCCTCTATCACAACTGCAACTCATACTATTTCTACCACCCCATTACCATCTCAACTGTCAATGTAGCTGGTAAAAATTCCTATCAATTCAACTGGTGTCATTTTTCTCTATGTATGTTATTAAACTCATGACAGATCAAGCCCTAACCAGTTAATAATTAGTTTATCTCTACTTAAGTACTCCTGCTAACAAGTGTTTACTGAAGCTGATCAATAGAAATTGCTGACTACTAAACTATCTTGAGATATATGACCTTTAATGGTCAAAAACTTCAAAGCTAACGCAGGGCTGCTTTTTTATTCTTTTGAATTTGTTTTGATATTTTTTTTTATTATCCAGGTGTGAATGATCTTTATTTTGAATTTTGTGGTCATAAACTGACAATACAAACAAAATCAGAATAAAAACCCTGACAGCATTAAATTTTCTAAAATGCCCCCCCCCCCCCCGAACCATAATGATTCATTATTTATTGTTGTTGTTAACATTATTTTACATGCTTTTATAATCCTGTACTGGCCCCATTGTTCTTTTTCAGTCCGGATCTTTTTGGTTTGACGGGCAACACTTGTTTTCTTAACGAAACACTTTCAAACTTGGGATACTGGTAGAATGTGTCATATAAATCATCTTTTTCTCTTAGCCTTCTTAACAAAAATTAGTTCTTAATAAGTTATTTCATGTTAAAGTTGTTGTATTTCTGTAATTTCAACCAATCACTGACGTCTATTCAGCTGAATACAGTTACTGCTCTTTTTATAAACAATAATTTTTACCGGTGTCAAGAGTGTTATTCCCTGTTTAATTATATCATTATTCCCTAGTAAGGGTTTAGGGTTAGGGTTCGGGTTTTAGAGTTAGGGTTAGGGTTTTAGGGTTAGTGTTAGGGTTAGGGTTAGTGTTAGGGTTAGGGTTAGGGTTATGAGTGAGGTTATGGCAAAAATAATCATAACCCTAACTCTAAAACCCGAACCCTAACCCTAAAAGCCTAAAGCTAAAACCAGTACAAACGCACGAACGATGTCATAAATAAGAGTAACACGGGTAGTTGTTGTTGACAAACAACGGCACTACTTTAATTCAAGGGGAAAGATCCTATGACACCGTTGTTTACATTCCACGGCATTAATTGTTTTCACTTCAATAGACGTCAGTGATTGGTTGAAATTACCGAAATACGACAACTTTTTACGTGAAATAACTTCGAATACAAAAATTTTTATCTGTTCTATAACACAAAATATACAAGTATACGAAGTTTGAAAGTGTTTCGGTACCAAAAACACTACATAAAACATTAATGAAAAATGTTGCCCGTCAAACCAAAAAGATCCCTAAAACCTAACCCTAAGCCCTAAAACCTAGCCCTAACCCTAAACACTGAATGTGCGTATTCTTTACTTTCGCTGTCATCAACCGTTACCTGCTTCACGGCTCTTCATGTTAGTTCTGAAATATATTGGATGCCCTGGAGGTTGACACCGATGAAGAATGAATCATATTACGATGCAAAAAATGCGGAAGAAAACGAAAAACCAAAGCGGTTTTTCTTTCTTTTTTTTTTAACATTTCTTCTGAAAGGTACTCCAGAATGACCCCAACCTTTGGTTGAAACTAGTAAAGGATAAAAAATTAAAATAAAACGTGAATAAAACACGTAAGAATTTTGCAGGTAAAAAACATGCTAATGGGGGGGGGGGTGCTTCTATTGCTTGACCTAGTAGAAATAGCAGACAAATCTCGCAAAAATTCACATTTTTAGAAAGCAAGTGCACAGCCGATAATATAGTCATTGATAAACAATGTAAATAAATTATAGGATTGCCTGAGGGCAACTCCTCATCTTTCATTCAGGTAGACGTCTGAATAGAAGGGATTTTCCATCCGTACCTATCCCATCTTTTATTCAATAACTACATTACCCAACCTCATTTGGTTTTATTTGCAGGAAATTTTGCAACTATTTTTAACAAGTTGAGCAACCACTAGACATCCCAAATCGCCTCCTCCGTTCTTCTCACACACACACACAGTATGGGCTGATATTGCTCATAGTAAATTGGATACTGACATCGTAAACCTAATGGATTAAAATATTCAATGGTAATCTTTGTACTTAAAAAACGACTAACAAAATGAAACAAACTGAACTTAAACCAGCAAGTAGTAGCTGCGAAAGTTCTGCGGTTATCTAGAAAATCTGTAAAGTTGAAATGTATAACTTTCTAAAGAAATTGACTCTTACAAACTTTGGTATTTTTTTTGTCTGTCATAATATTCGATTTCACCACATTTCAAAAACCCATTAACCGCAGATACAGACATACAATATTTACTTGTTGAGTGATGTTAACACGTCCACTCCCAAATTTCCTTTAGTAAACACACTCTCTCTCTCTCTCTCTCTCTCTCTCTCTCTCTCTCTCTCTCTCTCTCTCTCTCTCTCTCTCTCTCTCTCTCTCTCTCGCTCTTTGCCTATCCTTTCAACTAAACCACACACCTCAGTATGAAACAGGTTTTGTGTCTCTCTCTGTCTTTCTCTCCACCTCTCACGTTTTCTTAATTGCACACCACAAAGCTCTCTCTCTCTCTCTCTCTCTCTCTCTCTCTCTCTCTCTCTCTCTCTCTCTCTCTCGCTCGCTCGCTCTTTGCCTATCCTTTCAACTAAACCACACACCTCAGTATGAAACAGGTTTTGTGTCTCTCTCTGTCTTTCTCTCCACCTCTCACGTTTTCTTAATTGCACACCACAAATCTCTCTCTCTCTCTCTCTCTCTCTCTCTCTCTCTCTCTCTCTCTCTCTCTCTCTCTCTCTCTCTCTCTCTCTCTCTCTCTTCCTTTCAGTTAACCACTTGACTGCATCGAATTAAATATTTGCCCTATGTATGGCTCGTTGTTGAATGTCCTGTCGGTGGACATTGAAATTAGACACTGAGGGAAAATGGGTGCAACTTTTTTATTTTTTAATTTTGACGATTTTCGTTTTCGATAATGTGTTCTATATGTCACGGTCATGCGATTCCCCCTAAAAAAAATGTTGGACCACCTCCCCTCCCCTCCCCTCCCCCCCTCCCCCCTCCATCGATGCCAGTGCTAGAACCCACCGGGAAGGAAGCAATCGCCTTCCTGACATTGTGGTGGGGTAAAAACAGGTTATGGAAACCCTAGTAGATCGGGCCAGTGTAGGTACTCATCCGGAGGATTTTCTCCTTCGGTCGATTGAGAGAGAATCTGTGATACACTGGACGAAGGAGGACAGAGAGGAGAGGAGACGAGACGAATGGCCCCTTTGATTACACCTTCACTTGTTACAGGTAGATAATTAAATGAATTCGTTTTCAATATCACTTCAAAGCTGAGAAAATGTTTTCTTACACTGACAAACTAACAGACATGGGAAACAGAAAAATTTGTCCAGAATGGGTCATCTCGTCATTCACTTTATGGAAGTTAAACCTAGACTCGAGAACCCGAAGGTGAACTTAGTAAATATTATGTTTTAGACTAAGGTAGGAAAGAAGACAGGACTAGTTATCTTCGGGGAAATGGCATTGCTTGACAAATAGAAAAGTAGAAGGTATCAACTCCATGCGTTGTACCCAATGTAAGCTAGGGACATAGAAAAGATGTAGTGGAATCAGAGTTTGGATAACAGAATGTAAGCGTCGTATGAGACAGACGCACTGGATCAGGAGGTACTATGATCACAGTGGAAATAAATTCTTTTAAATGCCTGGATGGCTCACTAGAAGTAGTCAATAACTTTTGTTACCTAGGATACGTGATTAACGGAAGGTTGTTGCACTGAAAATGTAGTAGCCAGAGTAAGAAAAGGTTGGAGAAAGTTCAGGTAGCTGCCGCTGGTAACAAAGGTCATTTTTTCTCCAGGCTGAAGGGCAGATTCTGTAACGTTTGTGTTAGACTGTGATTGAGATATGCGCCTTAAACGCAGAAGACTAGAGAAGAATTAACCGAGCATGCTCCGCTGGATGTGGATATGTAAATGTGCATCAATGGAAAAGTGCAAGTGCATTGAGAGAAAAACTGTGCATAAGAAGAACCAGGTGTAGTGTGCAAGAAAAAAGACTTCACTGGTATGGAGATGTGGTGCGCATTGATGAGAACAATTGTATTAAGAGTTTGGGCTTGCAAGAGAGGATGATCTAGGAAGACAGGATGAAGAGGTGAAAGCTGATTTCGGGACAATAAACCTCATAGAAAAAGATGACAAGGGATTAAGGTGATTAGTGATATTGGTTCCCGAGAAAACACGACCATCTCGGCGAAACTGAGATTCTGGAAGCACTGAGTCTAGATATATATCCTATCTATCTATCTATCTATCTATCTATCTATCTATCTATCTATCTATCTATCTATCTATCTATATATATATATATATATATATATATATATATATATATATATATATATATATATATATACAGTTGGACCCACCTAATTTTTTTATCGAAACATCCCCACCACCCAACGTCTCTCTAACTGCAATGTTCTGCTGCTATAGTTAAATTAAATGTGAGCAGAACAGTATATTTCATCAGCTTTTCCTTAATGCTATTTATCCTTCTTGTATGCATGTATGTATGTATGTATGTATGTATGTATGTATGTATGTATGTATGTATTGATGGCTGGCTAGTGTTCTTAAAAAATAGAGCTGAAAATGATTTTCTTGGAAATTCCTCAAATGCTTTTTAACATCTGAGACTAAGATCCTTTATAATATGCCTGATATAAACTTTGAAATTCGGAGAAACAAAATTTTAAAAATAAAATAAGATGAAATAAAATAAAATAAATTTTTTTTTAAATGGGAAATTACGTAGAGTCGGTAGCAGCCCTACCAAAATAGTAATTTTTATCTGTATTGTAATCTAAGATGGTTAAAAAAGAAACATTTCAAGAATTCGGAGATTTTTAGCGCGCCAGATCTTTTTCAACTTCGTTCTTTAGGAACGCCTCTGTGTGTGTGTGCGTGCGCACGCATGCGTGTGTGTGTGTGTGTGGTTGTGTGTGTGCACGCGCGCCCTCAGCTGGGCGAAACCTCGAATTCACTGTCAAAAGCATTCTTGTTTAAGAATAAGATTCTGTTCAATCTCAGTCACAGACTTTTTGATTAACTTTTTTAAAACTAAACAGTTGTTGCTCTTCCATTACTTTCGCAAACAGCAGTAACTTTCTTCAGCTGAACACACGTCATTGATTGGTTAAAATTACCCAAATACGACAACTTTAACACGAAATAACTTCTAAAATACAAAATTTTGTCAAAAACGTTAAAAGTAAACCGTGTTCTACGTGACACATTCAACCACTATCCAAAGTTTCAAACTGTTAAAATAAAATATTAATAAAAAAAAATCTGTCACTGAGATTGAACAGATCCAAGAATAATAAATTTGTGAGACCATGGTGTGTTTTTCATAATTCTAGCCAGTCAGTAGCCGAAGAAACAGCTCTCAACTCAGGACTAGCTGAAATTTTCTTTATTTCCAGTCTCAAAGCCTTCGAAATTTTTACGATCTTATAATCATTTTATTATCATCAGAAGATATACAGGGTGTTCAGAAGGTCTCTCTGCAGTATGTATTTTATTGCAAAATAAATATTTATAAGATGGTCTAAGACTACAAAAGAATATATTAGACTTTACAAGACTTTAAAAAACTTGAAAGTGTCGTCTTTCATTTTCAATACATAAAATTTATTTTCTTTTTCACTGCCGTGTGAGCACTTCCTAGGTTGAATTCACTGTGGAGAGACTTTTTGAACAGTCTGTAGATCACTCAGCGGAAATTTATATAAGTTTATAAACTCAAAGAAATTTCAAGTCTACTCACTAGACTCGTGAGTACGCTATTAATTTCTTTTGATTTGTATCAAATACACAGGTAATTTCTCCATAATTATATTAAGTGCATTGATGGTTTGTAGGTACGTGGTACTTCGTTATGCAAACTTAATATACTATAAAGCAGAGGTTCTCAAATATTTTGGGGCCCCCTCATGGCCACATAATACCCCCAGCGCTCCCACCCCTATTTTCATGTATAAATAAATATTTTATATTTTTACTAATTTATAAATACTATGAATAATTTGATATTTAATATAACTTTATATAAAGGTGGCGAGATGGCAGAAACATTAGCACGCCGGGGGAAATGCTTAGAGGTATTTCGTCTGTCTTTACGTTCTGAGTTCAGATTCCGCCGAGGTCGATTTTGCCTTTCATCCTTTCGGGGTCAATAGATTAAGCACCAGTTGCGTACTGTGGGCGATCTAATCAAATTCTCTTGCGGCACATACACGATTATACATTATGTCATTTAATAATGTACGTTATTAGATGATTTAATGAATAGGGCCAGCAACATTTTAAAACATCACATCTCTCATCTTTCCTTATACCATAGACTGTTTAAGGACACTTGTCCATATGGTATAACTGGAAAAGACTGCTCCAACCTTCACCCCAAATATTGTCCCCAATGCAGAGTCCATGGCCCTGACCCTAAATATGGATGTACAAAAGGCAACAGGTGAGCTTTCTTCCATCCTAATCTGTGCCAGAATTCTCTGTCTCTAAGACATGCCTGAACCTGGAATGCAACTTCCACCATCTGGAAGGCACAAAACGAATGAAAAAATAAACAGCAACAGGGATGTGCAGCAAAAACTATGGAAAAACCCCAAATAACATAAACATGCATAATATATCACCCGATATATTTCCAAGGAGGAAACTCTTATTTATCAAATTACCTGCAAAATGTGAAGGGCCGACCTAAGCCTGACGATCCAGTACCGTATGTCCAAAAAACAATAGGAACACCCATCCACCATCATCGACTAGAATATTACTTCACATACACAGCCCAGTACAAAAACTATTCTCAGTGTTGTCACTGAACAACAAAACACATATCATCTATATGTCATCATGGCGGGATCAAATCCCGTTTCAATGCCCGAAGTTTGTGCATCCCGGTACACCTTTTTGACTCCTACATCAAAAGTACTGACCCCAATTTCATCTCAGAAACATGGGCACACTTTCTACTCTGTGGTGGTGTTTATTTATTTTTTTTTTTTTTTAGCATAGATGGAGGCGGCGTGAGGGTCTACATTCACTGGTGCAGCTAAAGTGTGTGCCACCCTGGGAGGCCCTTCAGTTTCCAGCCCCACTAAAAAAAAAAAAGATACATATTCCCTACTGCAGACCCATTAGTGGTGTCACCTAGGGCGGACCGCCCCTTCGCCACCCTCCAGCTACGTTAGTGTCTACATTCTGTCAAACTTTTCAGTAATTCCTTGTGATGATTTGAGCCAATCACAACAAGCGATACTCTTTTGCGAATTACGCATAAGCATGTCAACACTGCTAGTTGTCTATCGCCCACCAAATTACCATCAAGACACACAGCTTTTTTAAATCCTCAGGGCTACATCTAGGAAAACAACGGGTAATGATTTCGTTGCTGGTAACTTCAACTACCCTAAAATTGATTGGGAAACTTTTTGTTGGCCGCAAAGTGCAGACGATTTCGTTGGATGCAAACTGGTCCCAAGTAGTTACCTCCCTCACAAGAGGTAACAACACTTTGGGCCTGCTATTTGCCACCACTCCTGAAACTGCTATCAGTGTTACGACCAAGGAACCTCTGGGCGACTCCGATTTTTGCCAATCATTGCCAATTTGTCTCTTATAAGCAGAAACAAGAAGCACCACCATCTCGAAACCACTCGCTTTGACTGGAACAAAGCTGACTGGAATTGTTACTGTAAGGAGTTATGACGCCCAAACTGGTTTGAATTTTAGGATTCAGGAGACGTCGATACTGTATTTCAAAATATTCTCAGTGCAATCTGGGCCGCATATGATGCGTCAGTAGCGTGCAAACACTCTAGAAATAAAAACTGCAATTTGGCAAGACTGCAGCAGTTCGACTTGTCAGGAAAGATCGTCGTGATGCTGAACAAGAATATAGACAACATAGAACAGATGGGAATAGAAGATGCAATTGATCACCCAACTATCTCAAGCAAGTGACAAAAAAGGCAGTGCTTGAGTTTGAACAACGTATAGCAACCAACCCTGACAGTAAAGTGTTCTGGAAATACGTACGTTCGAAGCAGAGACCTCACTCTCCTGTTGGTCCTTTTTACAATCCCCATATAGGTTGGATCACTGATGATCCCAAAGAATGCGTTGAACTGATTGATGAATGCTACGCTGGCATTTTTACTGTTGAAAATCCAAATGTACCTTCTTCACCAGCTCTGACATCAAATTCTATAACATCTGTAAAATTCACACCCGCAATGCTGCGACGCCTCCTCAAGAATAAGAGTGACTATTCGTCTCCTGGTCTTGATGGTGTTACTTATCTGCTTCTCAAATGTGTCACGTTCTTTCTTTTGCACCAGCTTTCATTCTTTTTCCAATTCTGCCTTAATAACTGTGTCAATTGGAAAATTGCCAGTGTCGTTGCCCTTTACAAAAAGGGTGACCGCATATTACCTGTCAACTACTGTCCAGTCAGCCTTCCTAGCTGCGTCGCCAAACTGAGGGAGTCTTGTGTCAGAGAAGCACTCTGGAAACTTCTGGAGCTCTCACAGCCTTATCCGTCCCTCAAAATTTAGATTTATCTCTAACTCCATCTGCTGTAGCTAACTCATTAAGTTTCTTGAAGATATCACCTGAATTACTGATGGCGGCCCATGGGTGGATGTTATCTATCTTGACGTTGCTAAAGCCTTCAATTCTGTGCCACACAAACGACCCATAGCAAAACTCTATGCCATGGGTGTGAAAGATGATCTCTATAATTGATTGAGATCCTTCATTCTTGGCTGAAAAAAAGGCAGTTACGTTTCTAGGACATCATTCTACACCTTATGAGATGACATCTGATGTACCACAGGTATTCGTTATTGGACTCCTGTTGTTTGTTGCATATATTAATGACATAGATGCCGATTTGAAGAATGTTACAGTATTGAAATATGCAGATGACATCAAGCTGTACCTTGAGATAAAAAGAACAGATCCTATATGCTGTAGATCTTTCCTGTAATCAGAGCTGGACATGGTGCAGCAATGGATTACCGACTGGCAATTCAGTCTGGCTGTGGACAAGTGATTCATCATACATTTTGGGAAGGAAAACCCAGCTTTTACATACTCCCTCAACAACATCAATCATAAGTTTATTAGCGAATGTAACCTGGGTATTATTGTAAACAGCGATCTGCGTTGGACAAACCACATCTCTAAGATTATCCAGAACGCTAAGGGTGTCTTATCATCACTCAGTAAGACCTTTGGCAGCCGCTCTCCAGTTGTCTACTTAAAGCAGTATATGCCTGTGGTACGTCCACACTTAAAGTTTGCATCACCAGTCTGGAACCTCTACCTTGCTCAGCACATAAATGTCCTGGAAACGCGCAACAAAACGAATACCCGCCGTCAGGCATCTACCATACTCTGAACGTCTTGCTTCCCTGGGCATGGGCACATTTAAATTCAGACGTCTGGCAACTGGCTTGGTAGACACCCACAAGATTATCCACCATTTTCCCAATAACAACCCTGGGTAATTTTTTGAATTCCATTTGTCAAACACTCGTGAATATGCCTACAAAATCAGAAAACAAAACAGCACCCATGACTCTCGGAAACATTTTTTTCATGCTCAGAATTGCTGAAGCATGGAATAAACTACCAGCATCAGTTGTCAGCTGTCGAGAACTACATCCTTCAAAACTTCCATGCTTCCTGAAATTGGCCAAGAGTGATGCTGTTTGTTTCTAAATTAAAAATGTTTTTTTTTTATAGTTGTAGTGCACCTTTATTATATATTATATAAAAGTAGAGAGCAACACATCAGATTAATGTAAAATTGTTTTTATTATAACTGAACGTAAAAACATTAATATGTGCGTACGTGTGTGTATGTGTAACTATCCACCGCCTATAGATAGACAGATAGATAGACAGACAGACAGACAGACAGACAGATAGATAGATAGATAGATAGATAGATAGATAAATAGATAGATAAATAGATAGATAGTATAAATCTATATATTAGCGTTTGTGTACAATGATATTTCTAGATAAGAATTCTAAAAAAATCGAAGAAATAACGATGATGATGATGGTGATGGTGGTTGTTGTTGTTGTTCATCGTAGATCAAATCTACTCGGAACAAAAATCTACCTCAGAACAAAAACATTACTGCTGTTTCCATTCCATGTTTTTAGTAATGCTACATGAACTAACGTATTCTTGGCTGCACTTTCTAGCAGATCGAGGAACTACTTATAAGACCTCATTCCATTTTGTTGAAACTGGTAGTCTCCATAACAAATGTTCTCATCAAAGAATCTCTTTCTACATAATGTGAGACACGTGTAAGAAGGTCAAGCTGTAGTAGTACTACTTGACAGGTGCTTGAAATCGCAGTCGGAACGAAACTATAAAGTTTAATTTTAAGAAATAAATTTTTTTTAAATGATCTTTAATTTATCAAAAGTTGGCAAATTCCATTCATGTAAAAATAATAATAAATTTTTTTAAAATAGTGAAATTTACTTAGAAAAACTTTTTCTTTATGAATGAGGAAATAAATTATTATCACAAAATTTCCCCAGTGAGTTCTGAAGTGCTGGCGACGGGTTTTCCCTGGGCGTTATTAATAAAGTGAATTTCACTGGCCGACCAAACTGTTATATATATAAAACTCTATTAACTTCTTCTTATTCATTGCTATCGTGTACATGTTGATATTGCTTAATAATCTGAACTACAACGGTAAGTTTTTGAAATTATTAACAAAAAAACACAGATTTGAGAATATATATTCTATTCACCTCAATATTTGTGGATATCGCCTATGTGTGTATATACATACACATGGATATATATATATATATATATATATATATATATATATATATACACACATAAATGCATAAATATATATATACACACACATACATAGATAAATAGACAAATAGATAGATAAATAAATAGATAGATGTATATACATACACATGGATATATATATATATATATATATATATATATATATATATATATATATATACATACATATAAGCGTGTGTATGTATGCAAATATTTGTGCATGTATGTGACTACACACGCACGCACATATATATATATATCTATATGCACACACACACACACACACACATATATATATATATATATATATATATATATAGATCTCTGAGGCAGACTAATGAACATTATTATTATTTGAGATTCTAAAATGGAGACTTAGCTATAGTAAAATGATTTAACATTGTACATCGTTAACTATTATTACTTTTTATTACCTTTTTAAAATTTCCTTCAAATTTATCCTTTACGGCCCTCCGTAAAAACATTTATGAAATATGTGATTTCTCTTTTTCATATGTCTAACCTACTACATAGTTTTGTGTCTATATAGTTTTACATACCTTTAATATTCTGTCCTACTTATGAATCGTACCTAAATATTAAATGCGTTAAAGACTTAATATTAAGAATTAGTTTCTTTAACTCGACATAATTATGTCTTAATTCACATGTGAACTGTTGTTTTGTTACCCCCGCTTTGGTAACAATATCTTCCTGTAAATATTAAGTCTTTTACTATTTGAATAACCTATCTATTTACAATTACCCAAGATTTCCATCTTGAAATTCTTATAATCCTTCAAAGAGTGCTTGTTCCATAATTATGCTGTAAATTCTGAATGTTCTATTTATTAATTATCTGTATGTATATATGCTTTAAAATTATATATTTTCTAAACTGATATAATTTCTCTAAGATGAAAAAAAAAAAAGGAGTGGGAATGATTTTGAGACCCAATTTTTTTTTTTTTTTTTTTCACCCGTCGCTACGTTTTGAGTTCAAATTCCACCGAGGTCGACCTTGCCTTTCATCCTTTCGGGGTCGATAAATTAAGTACCAGTTGCGTACTGGGGGATTCGATGTAATCGACTTCACCCCCTCCCCCAAAATTGTTTGCCTAAATGGCAAAATTTGCAATCATCATTGTTATTATTATTATTCATAAAAATGGGGAAGTGTGTGGGGTTTCTTTTATTGTTAAATCTTCATTAAATGGAACTATTACTAATAATGTTGGCGGAGCGAGAGATTTAATTGAACAAGGAAGAATGTGTGAGGTAAAATCTGATGACGTAATCAGACGGTTTGGAAAAACCAGTCAGGTCAGAAACTCAATACTCCCAGCGAAATTTTCCTGTTTACTAATTTAATCACCACTTGTTAGTAAGTAGAACTCGTATTTTGTGACTCTGATAAATGTGGGATATTTTGACGTATGTATATTTAGATGATTCTGGCGTCATTAACCCTCCTCCTTTTCTCACCAATTCCAACACTAATCATAATAATGGTATGATGTTATTATTGTAGTAGGAGTGTGTGTATGTGTATATGTATATATATATATATATAGATAGATGGTGAGAGAGAAAGCGTTAACTGTTGTTGTCGAGCTCCTAATCAGCCCTGGTCCAGGAAAGCAATGATAAGAGACGTTCCAGTTGTGACCATCCTGTCTTTTATTCAGACTGTTCATTAAGACGGTAGGGTTGTGATTGAGGGATATATTCGGCTGTTGTTTTTAGCAGACGGAATTGACATTTTACTCGAGTGAAATAATGAAAGTGATTTTAACAAACACCTGAAAACCATATTTAGTAGGTGGGGCGCAATTGATTTTTATCGACCATGGAAGGATGATAAGCAAAGTTCACCTCGGCTAGATTTGAACTCACTCAAATCAACCAGTGTTTCTTATTGTATAATTTGAAATTCTGTTGTATTATTTTGTAAAAAAAAAAAAAAAAAAAATTTTGTTGAGACTTAAAATGTCTTCACAATGCCAGCAACACGTAGCCATTCACCATTACAATTAAGGAGATTGCGCGCACGTGAAAAAGGACTGATTTATTGTCATTAAAGAGAGTGAAAGGGGAGTTCTTTATATTAATCCCCTGATTATTGAATATATGGATATATTACTGGAATTATTTTGCTCGAGTAAACCGTCAAGCGACGCTATAAAAGCTTTCTTGTTCATTTCTGTATTATTTGTTAATTAATTGTTGTTTACGTGGCATTTTTTGTTCTTGCTATCATTGCTGTGTAAGTAACTTACAGCAAACAATACTTATTACTCTGGTCTAAAAATATTTTTTGAAAAGACTGCTGAAGAAATATATATATATATATATATATATATATATAATGCTAATTTTTTCTTCTTCTAGCTTAGTGATTCTGTTTTAAAAAAATGAAAACCGAAATTTATAATACTTAATAACCTATTTATAAAATTTAGATATTTGTTTCGTTTACTCTGTGTAGCCAAGTCTGTTTTTGTATATTCCCCACTTCGTTATTTTTCTTTATTTCAATCCCGCACTATCTGTCCCTGTAGTATATGATCACCTTTTGCATGATATGTATACGTATGTGTGTGTGTATGTATATATTGACCTCCTTTGTTAATTTTGTGCCAGTAAATATAACCATGACGCGGCAAGACTTTATAATGTAGAACTTGCTGTTAATTATTTGAGGCCTTATTGGTTATTGGCAAGGGAGACAACTCTGAATTTAATGTGACTACTGTCTGTATGGATGGGTGTGTGTGTGTTGCGGTGGTGGTGGTGGTGGTGGTGGTGACGTGAAAGTGGAAAATTAGGTCAGACCTGACCAATTTCCTTTCGATCGTCATAACAGGCGGAAATGTCTGTCGACTCTCAAGATCTTTACTCCTTAAAATTGTTTCTAATTTAAGTACAAAGCCACCAGTTTTGGAGGGACAGGGTTAGTTAATACCAGCGACCTCGAAAGGACGGAAAGCAAGACTGACTTCAGTGACATTTGAACTCAGAATCTAAAGAGCCGAAAAAAGGGGTCCGTAAACATTTTGCTTGACTCTATGACTCGGAGCAACCGTTTTCGAGAAATGAGACGCAGCTCAATATTAGGTGGCCTACACTACTAAAACTATTTACGATAATTTTTCTTTAGGCATACCATTCTCCTAGCGACTAATTTGCTTGCATACTGATTTAACAAACATATTCCACTTAGTAAATAACAAAATAAAATTGATCGAGAGGAAGTGAATAAATTATTCAAATTTAGTCAGTCCTAAACATTGTTAAAATTAAACAAAAATTATTTTACACTATCCTGTTACATCTTATGCTATACAAAACATCATAAAGGGCTGGATATTGGCCTACCTGCTATAGAGGCTTGTTTCAGGAGCCTTATATAGAATTGACAAAGGCTGGAAGATTTGGCCAAAGAGTTTTAGCCATAACGACATACACACAGCCTTTTGTTACAGTTTTAAAGCTAATCAAATTTAACAAAGTTCATTGTTGAATAATGCCTGTTTCCCTACAGTTCAAAATTTTGCTTTCCTACCTAGCGATCTTCACTTTGATTCTACTTGGCAGAAATCGCCTTCTGTGATAGTTTTAGATTCACCAATTCATTGAGTGGAATTCAGAAGAAGAAACAAAAAAACTAAGAAATTCCAGGTGTGTGTCTTTTAGTTTGTTTGTTTCAGTGATTAGACTGCAGCCATGATGGGGGTGCCACTCTAAAGAGTTTTTAGTTGCATTTTTTGAAGCCTGATACTTATTCTAGCAGTCTTTTTTGCTAAACTGCTAAGTTACAGGAACAGAAGCACATCAATGCCAGTTGTCAACTGGTGGTGGAGCACAGTGGCACACACGCACACACATACATACATACATACATACATGCGACCAGCTTGCTTCTGTTTCTATCTATCAAATCTACTTCTAGGGCTTTTGAACAGCAATGGGACTGAACCCAGAACCATGTGGTTGGGAAAGCCATGCTAATAGAAGCACTTTTGTATTGTTACTGATCTTATGTTGCTTACTTTCTTTATTCATGATTTTAATTTTCTGTGTTTTCTTTTTAAAATTTCAGTGTTGAGTTAATGGTTTTACAAAAGTATCTTGCAAGTTTATATCCAATGGAGTCCCTAGAAAAAAGTAGACTAACCTTAGACACTTCCGATCTGGACAAACAAAAACGTGATAATCACTTTCTTACACAGAACATACAAGAACTTAAATGGGAGTCTGAACAAAAAGATAGAATAATCGATGATCTTCAGACGATAGTCTGTAATTTAAAATGTAGATTGCGAACCAACAATTTGAATGATGATGTACAGTTATGTGAAGAAGAAATTAAACAAGACACAAATTCCTGTCAGAATATTCAAATTTTGTTTGAAAAGATCAAACTAGCAGACAGCATCAAGGCATCAGTAGAAAACACAGAATTTATTGAAAGACTCATCAAGGTAAGTTGATTTTATTTATGTTTTTATCTTGTTTCACTTAATACACTGTGGCCTTATCAAAGAATTCTGAGTCGGACAAATCAACGCCAGTACTTTTTGGTTTAAGCCTGGTGCTTATTCTATGTATATATTCCATTCATATCTGAGTTAATCATCATCATCATCGTTTAATGTCCGTTTTCCATGCTGGCATGAGGTGGACGGTTTGACCAGGACTGGCAAACCGGAAGACTACACAAGGCTCCAATCTGATTTGGCAGTGTTTCTACAGCTGGATGCCCTTCCTAACGCCAACCACTCCGAGAGTGTAGTGGGTGCTTTTTACATGCCACTGGCATGGGAGCCTGTCAGGCGGCACTGGCATCAGCCACGTTCGAATGGTGCTTTTTACATGCCGCCAGCATGGGGAGCCAGTTGGGTGGCACTGACAACAACCCACTCATGAATGGTGCTTATTGCGTACCAGTCAGACAGCACTGGCATCAGCCACAACTACAATTTCCATTAATGTGATAAAATAGTTTTGTTTTTTTCTTAATTTCTTTGCAGGAAAATGAATATTACAAAACCATGGTCACAGATTTAGAGATTCGGTTACACTCCAATACACCCACAAACAACTTTCACAAAATAGAATTAATGAATTTACATCATGATGTCCAAGAATTTGCACAGCAATGTCATCAAATGGCTCAGAAATTTATGACTTACGAAAAATTTAGCTTTCCTCCAATGTCAAACGATGTAAGTGGTTTATGCAATGTTTAACCCTTTATTCTTCAGATCACTCAATTAAATGTTATTAGATTAGTCTGTTAAATGTTATGCATTTACATTGTTTTGAATTAATCTTGACTTAGATTGATAGAGATTTCTTGAGATTCTTGTTGATTCTGCAACACTGCTGCCTTTCATTTGTAGACTGAATTGTTGAGAACAAACAGTGACTTGATCATAACTGCAACACCATAATTGGATGCAAAATTCTTACCACTCCATCCTTTCTCTGTTTGCGGATTATATATCTTGTGGTTGATCCAATAAAAGTTCACTTTTGCATTTTGAGTTGGGGTAGCAGTATAGCTTCAATTAGGTCCAGATTTAAAACTTCTAAGGAGACTGCAGCCATTAGGACAGTCACTCTTGGTTAAATTTTGTAGAACAACTGGCATTTCATTTAGATTATGGTTCCATGCTGGAAATATTGTTCCATTAGATCCTCTGCTTTTCCATAAGCTTGTTTGTATCTTTAAGGAAAAGCTTGGAGAAGTGAAATATCCTCAAGTCATGGCAGGCTTCTGTTTGAATATTTTTAAAGAATTACTAAATTATTTGTGACTGTTAATTACTATTACTGTTCTATATTGTTACTTTGTTAATTTACTTTAATTTATTTATTCATATAAATCTCTTTTCACAGTTCAGTGTGATAGAAGAAAATAAAAGACTACGAAGCAAAATATCAGAAGTCCAGCAAGCAAACAAAAAATGGCGGGTCTATAATAACCAGAGAGAAGCTTTTTATCGGAAATTAATCTCTCAGTTGAATGTCACGAAAAAAGATTATTCTGATCAATCGAGTAGAACAATACAGGTAATTCTTGATTATTACAAATATTTAGTCAGCATATCTAAGGCCATGATAGAACTGCATCCTCATGAAATTCGTCTAGTTTAACTTTAAATCCGGCATCAATTGTAGTTTCGTTTGCAGGCTGTTTCACTATTTATTTGTTGTGTGTATATATATATATATATATATATAATCATAAATATACAGGGATTAGCATTGAGTTGCTTCTCCAACATACTGAAAATTTAGAAATAGCAGTCAAAGAACTACTGATTCTAAACTACAAATTTTTCTCTAAACGGATGGCGATATTTATGGCACATATAGAACAAAAAACCGGAGGGAAAAGCAAAAACAAACCTGCCTTTAGTTAATTGGATACGAACGTTTCATGATTAAGAATATGAAATTACTCTATTCCGAATCTTCAGCCCAATATTCTGATAAATTTGAAAGTGTCTCCAAAAAATTTCACGGTAATTTTTGGCCATGCGACACCAAAAACCAACGAGAAGAAAGGCACTTACGAATTCATCGGTTAGTGAGTTCAGGCACCTCACCTCAAAGAAAATCTATTCCATGTGCGTCACAAATAGTCCCGTGTGAAGGGATTACGGTTTAACCATCTAACTTAGAGGTATCAAATATAAAATATGGCTAATCCCTGTATATTTATGATGATAAATGGTTTTACCGATAAAGGTTTTTTCATACTGAACTACTTGGTAAAATTGTTAATTATTAATTCTATTACTAATTGACGATTCCCTGCCCTTATTCTTGTATATTTTTTATATATATATATATAGGGAATAAATGATGAGTTTTTTCCCTTATGAGGTTTTTTCACGCTAACTACCAGACATTCCCCCCATCGTGAGTCAGCTGGGGATTCCAAAGATTTCAGTACCTTGTGATAACATCACTCATTCTAGTGGTATGAAGCTGCATCAATGCTGCTCTCCTCCTGTTGTCCATGCATCCATCACCTCAAACCATATCTTACTAAAGAGTTAGTCTTTGCTGTCAACTATGCTCTTTCTCTCAACTGCTTCTCATTTCATTCATATGTCCATACTATCTATCTAGTTGTCAACATATAAATCCAATAGAGTTCTTATAAGATGAGAAATTGGAGGAATATTCCATTAGATAATTCTGAATATATTTCCTTAACCATATACATTTCCTGGAGTATAAATATTGACAATATTAATTATAAGGATTACTCCAAAGTAGCAAAGCTGACATGTTTCAATTTCAACACTTACTGTAAAATGGTGCAGTCTCTTTGTAGTTAGTTTTTTCTCATTCATGTCATATAATGATAATAATAATAATAATAATAATAATAATAATAATAATAATAATGCTTTTTCTTTCTCTCTGAAGAGTTATGATGACGTGAAAAAGAATGAGGAAGAATTGCTTGCACTAAAAACTCAGGTGAAAATATATGCTGAAGATTTCGAAAATGAAAGAAAAGACCGTGAGAAAGCTCAGTCACGGATCAGTGATTTAGAATCTGAAATTTTAAAGGTAAAAGATTTGTTTGTCTCTGAGTGTCGAATGTGGTTTTTAAATTTGTTATAGTATGGTTGTGTTCACTTTCCAGTGGTATGGTTCCAGGTTCAATCCCACTGCATGGCACATCGAGCAAATGTCTTCTACAATATCTCCAGGCTGACCAAAGCCTTGTGAGTGGATTTTGTAGATGGAAACTGAAAGAAGCCCATTGTGTGTGTGTGATTTATTTATATTTACACCTCTTTGAATATGACAAGCTACAAGCAGTCATGTTGTTATCTGCCCTGTTGATAAATCCTTTGCTGGCTTTGCTCCTCGAAAGGTGTTGGCAAGAAGAGGTCCTTCATCTGAAGAACAGGGAACAGTTACTAATAGAAAGGGCATCTTGCTGTAAAAACAGTGTCTCAATAATATGCTCTTCTAACCCATGCTAGCACAAAAAAAATTAATGTGAAAATGAATGAGCAAAAGTATGTGTAAACTGATGTGAATGCACAGGAATGGCTGTGTGTGTATGGTTGTTATTTTCGTACTTCCTCCATTTTATGCAAAGCATCAAAAATGTTTGCAGGAGTATTAGTGTGTATAATATAATACTTGTGTGCCTGTTGTCTTTGTGCATATATTTATAGCTCTGTGTATATATTTTGTTTTCCAGTTAAAACATATACAGGATCCCCCACATGAACAAATGCCCTTGAAATCATATTACACACCAAAAAGTACCAAATATTTCGAGCAAAAGGTGAGACTTACTTGTTTTCTCCCCATTTTATTTTACATCCTCCAACATTAACATCAATAAGATTTATCTTAGACATGTAGACTCTTGTGTTTGTTGCAACTTTTCCATTTAGCTATATAGGTGCACGCATGGCCATGTAGTAAAGAAACTCGATTCCTAACCACATGGCTCTAAGTTCAGTCACACTGCATGGCATCCAGAATAAGTGTCTCCTTCTATAGCCTCTGGCTGACCAAAGCGTTGTGAGTGAATTTGGTAGGCGGAAACTGAAAGAAGCCCATCAGATATGTCTGTGTTTGTCCCCCATCACCTCTTGATAACCAGTGTTGCTGTGTTTGTGTCCCTGTAACTTAGCAGTTTAGCAAAAGAGACCAATAGAATACATGCCAGGCTTACATAAAAAGAAGTAATGGGGTCAATTAAATAAGTACCAGTTACGCACTGGGGAGAACGTAGTCAACTTACTTACTTCCTCAAAATTGCTGGCCTTGTGCCACAATTTGAAACCAATATTAAGGTAGTGTTAGTCATGATGTATTTGTGCTGGGTTTTTTTTTTTTAACCAAATCTCTAATTTCTTCATTACTTAATTAAATCTACTTTGGAAAATAAAATTCCAAATTCTGTGTACACTTGTCCATGTAAAAATCAGTCCCTTCATATTATTTTGTTTTTCATATTTTCAGGAAGCTGTACCACGAGGAATATCAGAAAGTCACTATGTGAATCACGCTTACCAAAAAGACAGTCTTGAGCCTGTGAGGAAACGTGCTGATAAATTCGAGACAGACAGTTTATCCAATTCGAAACAAAACTTTATTTGTCCAAGTTGTAACATGGTGTTTGGCAGTGACAAACAGGCAGAACTTTTAGCACATGTTGACATTTGTTTTTGAAACAAATGACAACAATGTATCTTTTAATATTTTTTTTTATTTATTTAAATTGGAAAAGTTCATTGCGTACATGCATGTGTGTGTGTGTATATATATGTGTGTCAGTGTGTATATATGTGCGTGTTTATGTGATCAAGTTTGTATTTTATCCCACTTTCACCTGACTGTTTTACACTTGCAGTCAACCACGAAAGCATGTCCAGTCTTGTCGACAAAATGTGATCTTTGGGAACAAAACACTTTCTCAGACAATGTTGTTTCCAGTTCACTGCATAAATGCATCTGGGCTGTTCAGTGGTTGATAAAATGAGAAAGATATGCCCTTGCTTGGAAACAGGTGAGGGTTGGTGACAGGAAGAGCATCCGGCCATAGAAAATCTGCTTCCACAAATTCCGTCTGACCCATGCAAGCATGGAAAAATGGATGTGAAAATGAACCTGATGTAAATATTTATTGAAATTATGAAACAATTAGTTTTTAAAATATTTGGAGAAAAATAAAATGTTACAAAATTACATTTGATTTCCTTTTTATTCTTTGTTAAACATGTTTTGCTTCGCTTTTTTCTTGATGTTTCTCCTCTCCAAGTTGTATTCTTCTCTGAGTAAGACACACCGTGTTAACCCTTTTGATACCAACCCACCTGAAACCACCTCTGGCTCTGCTGAAGTGCAAATGTCTTGCTTTCAAAAATTCTGAATTGAAATCTTCCACCAAAACTTAGTCACAATTTATGTTCTAGGAAGAAGGGAAGATAATAAAGTAGTAGTGATCCCAAAATGAAGGCACGCATGCATGTGTATAAGAGAATATGTATGTGCATGTGGAAGAGGGCTGGTGACTTTGACGTGTGTGTAGGTGTAGATATATATATATATATAATCTATGTTTCTCTCCCACCACCACCTGATAACTGGCAGTTTGACAAATAGAATAAGTACAACTCATTCAACTAAAAATTCTTCAAGGTGATGCCCCAGCATGGCCAGAGTCTAATGACTGAAACAAGTAAAACACAACATTTGTTTTATATCTTTCCACGTGATTTTTATTAACATAAACACCATAGAATGAAAAAAATAAACCAACATCCAGTATTTTTTTTTAATAAACGTCTCTGATACAAAGAAATTTATATTGTAAAGTTAGAAAGTGTATTGGCATTAGTTTTGTAGTCGAGAGGCAATAAATGGCCAACAGTCTTCGCACCGAGGTACGCGGCACCAATTGCTCCACTTACTTTGAGCTGCAGCATAGAAACTTTTGAAATAATCTGCTGTTTAGACTGAACAGAACGAAGCTCAGCAACAAAACCTACAACAAAGAGTCAAATCGACCTCATTAATATTATAATTTATGCGAATAGAAAAAAAATATTTAATTATATTTGTCTGTTGAAAAAGAAATACAAAAACCAACACCAGATATTCCAAAGTACTTTTTTTTTATATATATTTGTGACTGTTAAATAGACACAGGTTTGAAATCGGAATGCAAACTGTTGATTCAATATTCATTTCAAATTTTGGCACAAAGCCAGCAATTTTGGAAGTGGAGAAAGTCGATTACATTGACCCTAGTATGCAACTGGTACTTATTTTATCAATCCTGAAAGGATGAAAGACAAGGTTGACCTCATGGAATTCAAACTCAGAATGTAAAGATGGATGAAATTCTGCCAGCTTCATGCCATCTGTTGACTTAATATTACAAGACAAAATAGTTTTGCTTAATTCTTCTAATGCCAACATGTCTGATACCATTCTTGACTCTATGAGGCAAACTTCCTGTTTTAAAGTAATTTCAATTAAAATGTTCTTCCATCAAAATTTTATGTTAATTTATGCTCCAAACATCAGCTTAACAATGTCAATGTTATTCTACTAAATTTTTCGTTATTTTCAAAATTAAAATTAAAACAAAAGTAGAGAATGCATTCCAACAGAAAAATGGTAACACAAAGGTAAAAACTAAAGCCTTGGAAGTATTACACAAAATCACTTCGACTTACAACTTTGAAAAACAAATATTTACTTTTAAGACAAGCAAAACTAGTTTAATTCATTTTGCAAATTAAACTTTTCCTTGAAAAATTAATTTCTTTATTCTTTTCGAAAATAAAACTTAGTTTTGAAAAATTAGATAATTTTTGAAAATTAAAATTCTTCAAATTTGTGAATGTTGATATTCTAATGGATATTTCTGATGACAGCAGATCCACATTGCTGATGCCAACATGAAGAAATGGAAATTAGAATGGTAATTGTATATTTCCGATGTCAGCTAACTTACCTTCTTCCAGAAACTTCCAACTCTTCCATATTGAACCAACACAAACAATCTGTAGGCCATCAGAACATTTCAGTAAATCCTAAAACAGAAAGGAAATGGCGTTATTTGGTCTTGGAGGATGTGAAGATGTTCATCAGTTTTAGTTAATGATTAAAGCAAGGATTTTCCATTCAACATAACATTTTCTTTAATGCATGGTGTATCGAGAAAGTTAGTGAAGGTGCATGGCTCAGTGGTTACAGCGTTGAGCTTACGATCGAGAGGTTGTGAGTTTGATTCCAGGACAAGGCAGTGTGTTGTGTTCTTGAGCAAGACACTTTATTTCACGTTGCTCCAGTTCACTCATCTGTAGAAATGAGTTGCGATGTCACTGGTGCCAAGCTGTATCGGTCCCTTTGCCTTTCCCTCAGATAACATTGGTGGCGTGGAGAGGGGAGGCTGGTATGCATGGGCAACTGCTGGTCTTCCATAAACTACTTGATTTTCCGCCACAATATCTGCACCTGGATAGTTCAATCAGTTTGAATTCTAAAGTCTCAATAAACGGTGACATGTTTAGTTGCATAATAACCTTCTCTTCCAGATTGTGAAAGCATACCATAACGTTTAATCTAAATGGAGTGAAATTTTAAGACTTCATTTTTTTATGGGTTAAAATTTGAATAGAATCATATCATTTTGAAAATCTTGTAGTCTGGATCTGGCGACCCTGAGTAGGATTGAAGAGATTAGCAAATGCATCATTTATTTACCTTATTTATTTTAGGTCCTATGGCATTGACATGGGCAGCTAAAATTTTGCCACATTCTTTGAAAAGATCTAAACAAAGGGCATCTTTATGGTCATTTGCTCCTAAATTAAAATAATAATGAAATGATGAGACAATTAAAGAGTGATGGATTCAAGAAAACATCATTAACACAAATTCATATCACTCTAGTCATTTTCTGATGGACACTGGACTCCGCTTGATCAATTTCGGTCAGATCACACACATGAAGGTGTATGTTGTAAGACCCCAAACATGCAGTGACCCCGCCAGAACTAATGGAAAACATTATCTATGTGTTACAATTCAATTTGAAGATAATAAAGAATTTGGGAGGAATTAATAAAATAAATTTCTTCAGTAGACAAGATGCATTTAATTGTCTTTAGAATGGGTAAACCCCATGTCGTTGTGTACTGAAAGAGGTTACTAAAGGACTGGTAACAGAAAGCACATCTGGTCATAAACCACTACTTCAGGGAAACCATCTGACCCATGCCAGCATGGAAAAGCAGATGTAAAACACTGATGCTAATGATGATATTTAGTCATGTGACTTTAGATTCTGAGTTCACATTCCACAGAGGTCAACTTTGCCTTTCATCTTTATGGGGCCAATAAAATTAGTACCAGTCAAATACTGAGGTAAACAGACTCCTTCTTCAAAAATTTGAGGTCTTAGGGTCATCTCAAAAACCATTAAATTGGTTCTTATATAAAATTCTTAAAGATTATTAGCATTAAAAAAGGAGGTGATGATGGTTAAAAACAAAAGTCTGAGATGGATCCTATGTAGAACATACTTACCCTTGACAATCTCTAGACATAACCTAGCTATGTTGGCTTTTTCAAACTTCGGATAAAGATAATCCAACAGCTGAGCTTTATTAGAGATCTAGATCAAAAGAGATCAAATATCAATATTATATAATGAATTCATAAAACTAATTAATGACATGAAAACATAACTAACGATGTCAACAAGGGTACAAACTAGCACCAGCATTGCTAGAAACAAGAGCCAAAACAACACAGTTAGATGATACAGGTATATCTACCACCTCACTAGGGAGCTTGTCTCACTCTTCTTTCTCGCAGGAGTGGATGTGTGGTAAGTAGCTTACTTACCAACCACATGGTTCCGGGTTCAGTCCCACTGCGTGTCACCTTGGGCAAGTGTCTTCTACTATAACCCTGGGCCAACACATACAGACGCTGGTGCAGATGTAAAAAGCACCGAGTATATTCTTTTTAAAATGGTTGGTATCTGGAAGAGCATCCAGCTGTTGGAACCATGCCAAAGCAGTCAGTGGTGTTCGGCATGGCCATGTGGCTTGCCAGCTCCTGTTAAACTGTTAAACTGTCCAATACAGCATGGGAAACAGACATTGAATGGCGGTGGTGGAGGTGACGATGGTGGTGGTGATGATGATGATGATGATGATGATGATACATTCCATACATATGTCTTGAGATCAACCATTTCTCCCTTCTAACACAACAAAAGCAGACAGACCGTTGAGCTGAGTTGTTTGAGAAAGGATTAAGGTGGGATACTTAAATGTAAATATTTACCTTAAAATGGCGGAATATGGCCTCCTTGATGTACGAAATGTCATAGGGGCAAAGAACGAAGTTATCCTCATGGTCATAAATGGTTTTTATTGCTAACAACGATATCCAGTAAGCTAAATGAATAAGAAGAAAAGGACTGTTGATTTGACTAAATTTATCTTTTGCTAGTATTTGAAGAGTGTGTGTGTGTGTGTGTGTGTGTGTGTGTGTGTTGATATAAAATCAGTTCATTGAGTTACGTCCCTTTGTGTATGAAAACCGAAAAGGCCAACACATTAAAATTTAAATTTTGCGTCTTTCAATCAGAAAACGGGATTTGTTTCAACAATTTAAGCAGGTGATCTTTACCTGATCCTTCATCTCCAATCAAATGACCCCATCCTCCACAACGATGTTGTGAGCCATCGGAATTGATAAGCTGGCAGTTTGAACCAGTTCCAGCAATCAAGATAACTCCACCTACAAATTCAAAATCATATCATTTTCAATAACAGAAACCATTTCCAATAACATAAAAAAAAACTTCAACAATGGTTTTCTTTTAAATCAACAACTTTAATTCTTCAGAATTAAGATTACATACACACACACACACACACAATATCTGCCCACGGAAATACATTGGATGTACTGGGAATTCTCTCAAGTGACACACTGAGATGCAGCATGGAACTTTGTCATTGAACAAGTCTCAAAGCGACGAAAATATTTTGGCAAATTAAATTTAAATGTTCAAGTGAATCTAACGGTTTTTGTATGTTTTTAAATGGCTTATAAACACCTTCCATGCTGCAACTGTTTTTCTTCCAGCAACAATCTCAGATCAGGTCACTTGCTATGCAAGTACATCTCTGTAATAATATTAGAAATCAATATTAAAGTAAAATCAATGCAAAAGGTTTTCTGAGTATGTTACTTCACCTTTGTCTGAAACGGTATAAAAAGCACATTCTGTGTCACTGCAACAATATAGTCCTTCTGATAAATGACTGTAATTTTTCGTGAATCTACTTTTAAGTTCTTGTTGAATTTCTAGTTCGTCTCCTCCACTAAGTGACAGACCCTTTAATTAAATAACAATAATAATAATAATGATATGGTTAGTAGAGTTAAAGGTTGGAATAACCATCTAAGGGATAAAAATATCTGTTATACTACCAGCACAAGGCCAGCAATTTCAGGGAAGTGGGTAAGTCAGTTACATCAACCTCAGTATATGACTGGTACTTTATTCTATCGACCCTGAAACAATGGAAAGCAATGTTGACCTCAAGAGAATTTCAACACTGAACATAAGGAGGGATGAAATGCTGCCAATCATTTTTACCTGGTTCTGCCAGTTTGCCACCTTAATGATAATAAAGATAAAAAGCAAAGGTAATGCAGGTAGCAATTATAGACCAACCACTTGCTTACCATTAGTGTGGAAGCTGTTAAGAGGATTGCTCTCAGAAAGCATTTACAAGCATTTCTTCATGCTAAAGCTAATTAATTCTCTTATGTTGTCTGCCATATTGGATATAC